>NC_057798.1:251429293-251508807 GCF_018294505.1 Triticum aestivum
AACGTTGAGCGTGAGCGAAACACCCACTGGACCGGCTGGTGGCGATCCGGCTCGTTCGTGAGCAGTCAGTCGTGCGGCCATTTTTTAAAGTGATGGGCCGGGTTGGTCGACCCGGCGGTCTTTGACTTAGTGTTTGAAGCGTGCTGGAGCTCTGGCCCGTTGTGCTTGCCAGCCGACAGCCGAAGCCGGATCTATGGCCTAGGGTGAAGTGGGGACCGCGGCATCCTTAGCGCGTCAGGAATCACCAAGGAAGGCGGCGGGTGGCAATCAGGCCGGCCAGCCCCCGAGCCCTCGGGTCGAGCGAGTCGGACCGGTGGCCGGGTTTAGGAGCAAAGTGTTGCATAAATGTAGGAGACACAATATTTTGGTAGGAAAAGGGCAGCCCCCGAGCATCGTTTAGGGACTCCATAGTTTTGTGCGTTTACAAAAGGCAGCGATACATACATTCGTACGGCTAACTGTAAAACGGGCAGAGAAGTTCCACGTTCCATGGCCGGGTCGTTTCTTCGCTAGCGGTGTCCCTCTTGCACTTGTTTGACTTGCGAGCGTCAATGAGGTAGTAGGTGTTGCGATCTCACAGGGCCTTGCTGACTATGAAGGGGCCCTCCCATGGGGGGACAACTTGTGCTGGCCGGCTTGCTTTTGGACGAGTCGGAGGACGAGGTTGCCCTTGCGAAATGCGAGGGGCTTGATCTTCTTGTTGTGGTAGTGCCTCAGGCTGGTAGATGGCCGAACGGCTGAGCGCTAGGAGGCGTGCTTCTTCAAGTAGGTCGACACCATCTTTGCGGGCTTCCTTGGCTTCGACTTCAGTGTACATCGCGACACGCAGCGAGTCGAACTCGATGTCGGTCGGGATGACGGCTTTGGATCCATAGATGAGGAAGAATGGGGTGAACCCGATTGACAGGTTTGGTATTGTTCAGAGACTCCAGAGGACGGATGGCATCTCGTCGAGCCAGCTGCCGGGTGAGCGGATGAGCGACTCGACGAGCCGCGGCTTGATGCCGAATAGGATGAGGCCGTTGGCCCGCTCGACCTGCCCATTGGACTGTGGGTGCGCAATGGAGGCCAGGTCGAGGCAGATGCCGGAGACGGAGCAGTATTGCGCGAGCATGCCCTTGGCAAAGTTGGTGTCGTTGTCCGTGATGATGTTGTTTGGCACGCCGTAATGTACCGTGATATCTTTGATGAACCGGACGGCCTTCGGCCCGTCCAATTTCTTGATTGGCCTTGCTTCGATCCACTTGGTGAACTTGTCCACCTCCACCAGCAAGTGTGTCATGCCGCCTCGGGCGGTTTTGAATGGTCCCACCATGTCAAGTCCCCGGACCCCGAAGGGCCAGGCGATCCGGATGGTGCGGAGTGCTGACGCTAGCTGGTGGCTGCGCTTGCTGAAGTGCTGGCATCCCTCACACTTGAGGACGAGTGACTCGGTGTCTTGGAGGGCCGTTGGCCAGTAGAAGCCATGGCGGAAAGACTTGGCCACCAGGGACCGTGAGGCGGCGTGGTGCCCGCACTCGCCCTGGTGTATGTCGAGGAGGATCTCAATGCCTTGGCCCTGCTCGACGCAGCGCTGGAACATGCCGGTGGAGCTGCGTTTGACGAGCTCGTTGTTGATGATGTTGTAGGCGGACGCCCGGCGTTGCACCTACCGGGCCTCGGTGTCGTCCATGGGGAGGACCCCTGTCACACCCTAGCTAGTTCATGCACTAGAGTGCTTGCATCATATTTATCTTTCATCAGAAACTTGAAATGGGGTTGACAGAACCCCCAGCACCCCCTGAAACCAACTAGGGTTTACTAAAAATATTTTCAATGAACCTGAAATGCCCTTCTAAAATGTTCATCGTCTCTGCCTTGGTCTTAAACCACTGCCAAAAATAATGCACAAATTTCTAGGTCATCCTAGGGTCACTGGATTAAATCATTAGATATTTGAGTTTGGGCATTTAAATAATATAAAATATTTCAAATGCTCAAATAATCCCAAACTAAAATGTTCCATGTTGGATATATTACAAACAGTGGCCATGTACAGTTTGGTGAATTTTGATGTTGCCTAAGTACTTTTAGAAAAGCAACAAACTTACAGAAATAAAATAAAACAGAAATAAATTGGAAAGGGACTTACCTGGGCAAACCCACGCCCCAGCCCACCTGGCGGCCCAGCACTGTGCTGGCCCGCACCAGTCAGCTGCTTCGTCCCCGCCAGGCAGGCAGGGATGTGACGCCGACGAGCGCGAGCTCGCCACGGCGCCACATGCTTGCTGCTTCGCCCATGGACGAGCTGGACGACCTCCATGTCGCCCCCTCGACTCCCTAGACACGTCCATTTTCCCCCATCGCCTCTCCCTCAGTCCCCTCCGCCATGCCCGACGCAGCCGCTGCCACCTTGCTGTCATAGTCGTAGCCACCGTCCTCTCTGCGCCGCCTGACCGTGTTGAGCAGCTCCGCCGTTGTCTTCTCCATCGAGCAGGCCGAGCCCCGAGCGCTCGCGTGCCCCGAAGCCACCGCATCAACCTCGCCCGACTCCGCCACCGCTGGAGATCCCCTTCACCGTCACCGTCGCAGCAGTTCGTCCCCGACCGCTCCACCTAGCTCATCGTCTTCGCTGTGAGCTTCTGCCCCTTCCCCTCCCTCTCGTTCCTGCTGCCGCCCTCTGCTTCGATTGAAACGAGCAGCACTGCACGCGCCGCCGCCTGAGCTCGTCGCCGACGACGCTCCGTCCAACTAACAGCCATGCCACCTTGTCCAATGAGTTCACCTTGTCACGTAGGCCACGTAGGAGTTGGCCTTGAGCCTCCAAGAGCACCACAATGACGAGTTCGACCTCACCCAAACTCCGGCAGCCGCACAACTCATCGCCGGCGTCGTTTCCGGCGACCTGGAGCTCCACCACCACCACCACTCGACGCGGCTCACTCCCAGCTGGGCGTAGATGATCTCTCCCGTCCATTTGGTCGCCGGAGGGAAAATCCCGCAGCCTCCACCACGTCTGGACGTCGCCGGCGGCTAAACACTGGCGAGTCAGCGTGGTTTGACCACGTGTTTGACTCCCCAGAGTCACTAACATGTGGGCCCTACCGTCCGGTCAAACCTGGGTTAGTTTTAATCTAATCCTAACTAACTTAATTAACTAACAGAGACACTGACCAGTGGGTCCCACTGGTCAGGTTTGACCCGGGCATCCTTGTTGACCTGCTGATGCAATGCTCACGCAGTAATTCCCTTTTTCTGGATTTAATCTTATTCAAGAAATTCTAGAAATTGTTACAAACTTCAAAATTTCATACAAATTAATATCTAGCTCCAAATGCAAAGTGTTATATATGAAAAAAGATCAGAAAAATCCAATCTATCCATCTGTACTAGTTTCATGCATGTTTAAACAAGATAACTTGCTGTTTAGTGCAAAACATGATAAAGCACTATTTAAGATCATATATGAGTTTGCAATTTGAATCTTTGGTTCAAAATGGCTCAAACTCATCTAGTCATAGTTGCATTAGCCCAAAACACTCATTTTGACATGTCTCATGCATGCATCATATTGTTGCACATTCTTTGGTGTTGATTGTATATCGGTGCTCTCTGCGGCAGGTTCTGCCCCGGAAGAGTATCGCGAGTATCCAAATAAGGAGCAATACCAGTCTACGGACCCACAAGGCAAGCAACCAACCAATTGATCATATCGATACAATCCCATGTTCTCGCTTCTGCTTTTTTTACTGCATTAAGACAACGCGTTTCAAACTGTTGTGTGCTAGGTAGTTGAACCCATTTCCTCTGCATGACCTGTCATTGCCACAATAACTAGATGAAACCCACTAGCATGTTTTGGAGTTGTGTCGAAGTAATGGGCCATGGGTAGGCTAACCCGAGCCCCAGAGCCTTTCGAAACATCGGGGCCGACTGCGCCCCTCAAAGACCCCACAATGAAGAGCCGCCTCCTGGGAGGCGGCGGCGACTGTCCCTCACGGCCGAGTCCCAGAGACGGCTTCGAGACAAGCCGACTCTTGGCTGGCGACTTCAAGATAAGACGACTATGGGAGTCGGCCCGCGACTCCAACCGTCTCCTGCCTTCGCCACGATGGTGGGGCGGGGTACGGTCATTGCGCGTCCGTCTCTACCCCGCCTACGAGGGGCTGGCATGGCTATAGTGCGCCGTATCGCTGGAGATCTCCATCGCGGCGCGGCACTGTTGCCATGCCGGCCCTGACCTCAGCCTTAGTGGGCGGCGCACTGTGCCCACGACGCCTAATTGTACGGCCCGAGGATGGCGGGACCGCCTGTCAGCGGGAGTACCGAAGGCGGCAAGAGCGCCAAGAAGACGGCCCCGTGGGAGTCGGCCCCCTGGGGTCGGCCGGCCCCTCCCACGGGCCCCGCACGCCATTAATCAGACAAGACGGGGAATGGCGACAGTGATCGCCCGCCAGACGGCGGCACTGTTGCCATGACCCCGTGACCAAGCCGGCGTCATCAGAAGCACCGCTACAGTACCAGGCCTGTCGGCGGGCCCCAGAAGTCGGCAGAGAAGACGGCGGCCTGAGAGACAAACGGCTGGGACCCGCGCCCAGCCGGATTACCATTGTATCCCTGGGGGGCAGGCCTATATAAGCCCCCCGGGGCACCCATGCAACGGGGATAGCCTCTTTAGCATTAGAACGATCACACAGGAAGTGGAGAGCTAGCCTTGCCCTCTCCAACCTCCAAAAACAGCTCTAGGAGCACCATTGTATTCACTTTGCCATAGTGACCATGCGGAGACCCCGCAGAGCAGCAGTAGGGGTGTTATCTCCTCGGAGAGCCCTGAAGCTGGGTAAGATCCGCCGGCGTGCATGTCTTCCCCTCATCCCGCTTCCGGGCACCGGCAACGTTCTACTCGCTCCCACCATGATAAGCCATCCTTTGGCATATGTCGTACCCAACCCCCGACATTTGGCGCCCACCATGGGGCAAGGTGCACCGTCGTCCGGAGACCTGCTCTGGACGGGAACCCTTTTCCTCCCTGGCGAGCACAGCCAGCCCGGCATGCTAGATGGAGTCTGCGCTGACGCGCTGCATGGTGCTGAGATCGCCTACGCGGCCAGCTGCCTCGCCGAGCTTATCGGCGAGGTTCGCCTCTCCGATGAGCCTGCGTCCGACGCAGGAACGAGCAGCCCCGAGAGCCTCCTCGCGGGTCTCCTTGACCAACTCCACGTAGCCGGCGAGCCTGCCGTGGACTTGGAGTCCGTAGGATCCACTGACCCGATGCTGGTCGACTCCGACACCGCGTCGCTCGACGCGTTCCCCACCAACTGGTGGTCTATGACGAGCCGCTCCCTTGCGCAGAGAGCGGTGGAAGCACCATCACGGAGGTCCTCGTCCTCGATCACGGCGAGCGTTCCTGCGAGGGAGCTCACGACCCGCTCGACGCGGCTCTGCAAGACCTGACCGCACCCATTCTGGGAGACGCGGACGCCGAGACGCTGGAGGCACGCCGCCTCCAGCTCGTCGAGGGCGCAAAGAAGCTGGCAAGCATGATACGCTTGTCAGAAGCCTACCAGCGTGAGATGGATCGCGCTGTGGGCGGCTCGCCGGCTCCGACTGGGCCTAGCCGCCTAGGCGCGGTCCCGCAGCATGGTGCGGCAGTCGCCAGCCTGTTCGGGGCCAGTCGCCCTATGTACGCCACGCTTGCGGAGAACATCCGCGCCGCCCAGGCGGCGGCGGACGAGCTCGACAACTTCGAGGGCGAAGAGCGCCGCCTGATGACGGAGCGAGTTTAGCAGCTCCTCGACGCGGCTGCCGCGTAGAACGAAGCCGGCTGCCGCACGGAGGCGCCGCGGCGACAAAACGACGACCCACCACCCCGCCGAGATCAAGGCGCGACATCTCGGACGCCGACTGGCGGAGTCCGCAGAAAGAAAGACAAGGAGACGGCTGTCAGCCACAGTCGGACTCACATCACTATCGAGCGCGACCAAGACGGCCGCCCCAAAGCGGTGGAACGGTGGGACGACTATCTACCTCCCCCTCCTCGCAGAGAAAGGCGAGTCTCCCTGCCGCTCGTAGAGCATCCGACTCTCGGCGACCGCCTTGGCCGCCGAGAGGGAGTCGGAGAGAATGACGCCCGCCACCGGATCGACCGACTCCACCGATCCCTGGCGCTGGAAGAAGAAGACGAGTTGGGTCCTCCCTGCTTCGGGCCCCGCATCTGAGATGAGCCCTTCCCCAAAGGGTTCACGCTCCCCCGAGATACACCCAAGTACACCAGCACTGTGAAGCCGGAGGACTAGCTGATTGATTACTCCACAGCCGTCAATATAGCGAACGGCAACAAGCGCGTTCTCGTAAGATATGTTCCGCTCATGCTCCAGGGCACGGCCCGGACATGGTTGAACAGCTTGAAGCCCCGCAGCATCAACAGTTGGGTCGACTTCACCGAGGCCTTCGTCCACAACTTCACGAGCACGTACAAGCGACCTCCCAAGCCTCGCCAACTCTCCTTGTGCATGCAAGGCCCCGACAAGTCCACTCGTGACTACCTCACGCGCTGGGCCGAGCTTCGGAACTCTTGCGAGGGCGTGCACGAGGTGCAGGCTATCGAATACTTTACTGCCGGGTGCAGAGAAGGCACCCTCCTCAAGCACAAACTCCTCTGCGATGAGCCAGAGACCCTCGACGAGTTGCTGGTCACAGCCGACAAGTACGCCACAGTCGACTCCTCCATGAAGGCGGAGATTCAAGTTAGTGCGACTGGCAAAGTAGCCCCTCAGGCTCCAAGAACTCCGGCTGGGGACACCAATCGGCGGCAGCAGCAAAGCGACCACAAGCGAAAAGCCCCGCAGTCGGTAAGGGAGTCCTGGATTAGGGGGTGTCCGGATGGCCGGACTAAGACCTTTGGCCGGACTCTTGGACTATGAAGATACAAGATTGAAGACTTCGTCCCGTGTCCGGATGGGACTTTCCTTGGCGTGGAAGGCAAGCTTGGCGATATGATATGAAGATCTCCTCCCATTGTAACCGACTCTGTGTAACCCTAGCCCTCTCTGGTGTCTATATAAACTGGAGAGTTTTAGTCCGTAGGACGAACAACAATCATACCATAGGCTAGCTTCTAGGGTTTAGCCACTCCGATCTCGTGGTAGATCTACTCTTGTACTACCCATATCATCAATATTAATCAAGCAGGAGTAGGGTTTTACCTCCATCGAGAGGGCCCGAACCTGGGTAAAAACATCGTGTCCCTTGTCTCCTATTACCATCCGCCTAGACGCACAGTTCGGGACCCCCTACTCGAGATCCGCCGATTTTGACACCGACATTGGTGCTTTCATTGAGAGTTCCGCTGTGTCGTCACCATCAGGAAGGATGTCGCATCCCGTCTTTAAAGACAGCATCGTTGCTAAAGGAGCTTTGGCTGTCGGCCAAACTCTCCGGCTAGTCAGGTTTTTGATGACCGCCTGTCCGGCCCCCGCACCGACGATGACCTCTCGGGCCATCGAAAGCAATCTTCACATCACTTGGAGCTTGCCAAGCAGTTATATCCGATAGAGCTCCTCTCCCTGAACGAGCTCTTGGATCACATCGCGGCCCTGGGAGTCGCTACTAATTACGACCAGATTGGGCTTAAACCCGATCAGAGAGAGATTGACTCTCCCCAGATCACCCATCACGTCGAAGTGGTGGAAGAACAATGCCGCGAGTCTTCGCCCGCCCTAAGGACCAGATGTGTCCGGATTCCCGATCCCTCCAAGCCGGACACCCGCAGAGGGGAGGATGTCGCCCAAACCCTGAACCTAAAGTCAGGCAGCAGGCCCGATTCATTGAATAATATCCAAGAAAGCAAGCTTTCGAATTCGGAAACCGCTTGGCTCCTGAATCTTACATCGGGCAGGGTTCCGGATTTAATTCCACCCGCCCACCCAACTATACGGGATTTATCCCTAATACGACAAGAGCCCGGAGAAACAGTACACCACTACTGGGCCAGATTCCTCCTGGTTATGAACAGGATAAAGGACTGCCATGAGAAAGAAGCAATTTCACTCTTCTGTCACAACTGCACGGACATCGGCATCCTCAACGCCATAAGTCACCGCAAAATTACACGATTCACCAACTTGACATCCATAGTACGAAAGTACTGTGCGACTGAAAGCGTTCGGAAAACCGAAGATAAATTCTAGGACAATCCGGCCCCGAATATAACACGAGTCCAAAACAAAAGGGCGCATTATCGCCAGGCATCTGAGCCAAACATCAAAAAACAAAAACCTTCTACAGGGTACGTGATTGTATTGGAAGGATGGCTCAATGGACCCTGTAAAATTCATAATTCAGGGGAAGCCACACCAACGCACAGCCTTAGAGCATGTTGGATACTATGGCAGGTGGCCCGAAGTGGCGAGGAGCTTTTAACTCCAGCACCCGAAGAATACCTCCCCAGTACGGTGTCGACAGTCTTCGAGACCTTCACATCAAACAATGCAAGGAAACGAACGCTCCGCAACCTTGCCGAAGTCTACCAAGTAGCAACAATAAACCCATGGAGTGACACGGCTATCACCTTTAATGCCAGTGACGAACCTAAATTCCGGACAGCCCGAGCACCAGCCGCATTGGTCCTCAGTCCGATAGTGGACGGCTTCCGACTTACAAAGGTACTCATGGACAGCGGCAGCAGACTCAACCTCATCTACGAGGAAACACTGCGAAAAATGGAAATTGACTGGAGCTGCATTGAGCGAAGCAACACAACTTTTAGGGGAATAATTCCAAGTCGGGAAGCGTGCTGTTCAGGAAAAATCACACTGGATGTGGTGTTTGGCACACCGGATAATTACAGATCCGAGGAAGTCACGTTTCAAGTGGCCCCGTTCAGCAGCGAATACCACGCTCTGCTAGGGCGAGAAGCATTTACAATTTTCCAAGCCATACCCCATTACGGGTACATGAAGCTCAAAATGCCCGGACCCAACGGAATCATCACTCTCGCAAGTGATCCGGACATAGCGCTCCGCGCTGAAAACAAGACAGCCGCACTGGCCCTGGAGGCATTATCCGAGGCCCTAGCGGCCGAGGAATTAATGGCGTTGCGCTCTATGGTGGACAGGGACGATGTGATACTAGACAAGAGATCCAAGTCCACCTCTTTTAAACCAGCGGACAAAATAGTCAAATTCCAAGTCCATCCAATGGACCCTACAAAAACGGCCTCCATCGGGGCACAAATAAAACCCGATGTAGACGCCGCACTCAGAGACTTCCTGCGAGAAAATTGGGACATTTTCGCCTGGCACCCCTCAGATATGCCAGGGATCCCACGCAGGCTAGCTGAGCACAGCCTGAACATCCTAAAAGGGTTTAAACCCGTCAAGTAGACTCTACGGCGTTTTTCCGAGCCCAAGAGACAAGCCATGGGAGAGGAGCTAGCAAAACTGCTAGAAGCCGGATTCATCAGAGACATAAAACATCCAGAATGGCTAGCAAACCTGGTGATGGTACCAAAGAAGGACAAATCTTGGCGCCTATGTGTCGATTTCAAAGACCTAAACAAGGCCTGTCCAAAGGATCCTTTCCCACTCCCCCGAATTGATCAAATCATCGACGCCACCGCAGGACACGACTCATTGTGTTTCCTCGATGCATACTATGGCTACCATCAAATCAAGATGGCAGAGTCAGACCAAGCCGCAATGGCATTCATCACCCCATACGGCCCATTCTGCTTCAACACGATGCCCTTCGGGCTCAAAAACGCCGGCGCAACATATCAGCGCATGATTCAGACATGCCTGGCCAGCCAGATCGGCAAAACAGTTGAAGCATACGTAGATGACGTGGTCGTCAAAACAAAACACGTCGATACTCTTGTAGACGACTTGAGGCTCACGTTCGACAATCTCCGAACATATGACATTAAGCTCAACCCAGAAAAATGCGTTTTCGGCGTACCAGCCGGAAAGCTCTTGGGCTTCATCGTATCCGGTAGAGGAATTGAAGCAAACCCAGCCAAGATTCGAGCTCTATCACAATTGGATACCCCAAAGGACCTCAAACAGACAAAAAAACTGACAGGATGCGTGGCGGCTCTAAGCCGCTTTATCTCCCACTTAGGAGAAAAGGCATTACCCCTCTATCGCCTCCTGCGGTGCACCGACCACTTTGAGTGGACGGATGCCGCCACGGCCGGACTCGAAGAAATAAAAGCCATACTGGCAACAAATCCGGTCCTGGCCGCGCCCAACACGGGCGAACCAATGCTATTATACATCGCGGCAACCCATCAAGTTGTAAGCACAGTGCTCGTCGTCGAACGAGAAGCGAACGGACACAAGTTCCCCCTCCAAAAACCAGTGTACTACGTGTCCACTGTACTAACTCCATGCAAGTCACGGTACCCGCATTATCAAAAGATAGCGTATGTGGTGTTCATGGCATCCCGGAAGCTGAGACACTACTTTCAAGAGTGCTCCATAACAGTGGCATCTGAAGTACCCCTTAATGATACTATAAACAACCGCGACGCAACTGGCCGGGTTGCCAAATGGGCCATCGAGCTCCTCCCATTCGACATAACCTACAAGCCAAGGCGAGCTATTAAGTCACAGGTTTTGGCCGACTTCATCGCCGAATGGACTGAAGCCGAACTCCCTAAAGAGTACGGCGCATACTCCAACTGGATCATGCACTTCGACGGCTCCAAAATGTTGGCTGGCCTGGGGGCTGGCATCGTTCTGACGTCCCCAACCGGAGACACAGTCCAATACGTACTTCAGATAATGTACACGGATTCCAACAATGCAGCCGAATATGAGGCCCTTTTACATGGCCTCCGGATGGCAGTCTCCATGGGCATTCAGCGCCTAGAGGTCCGCGGGGATTCAAACCTCGCAATATCCCAAATAAATGGAGACTTCGACGCCAAGGCTCCGAAAATGGCAGCTTACCGCAACGCCATCTTAAAGATGTCAGCTCGGTTTGAGGGGCTTGAATTTCATCACATAGCCCGGGAAAATAACCAAGCAGCAGACGTATTGGCACGCATTGGCGCCAAGCGCGAGGCCGTCCCTCCCAACATCTTCCTAGAAAGGCTGTTCAAGCCATCCGTATCATGGGAAGGAGAATCCGGAAACAATAGCTCGGACACAACTACACCACCCCTCACCGAACATTCTGACACAGTTGGGGGCTCCGCCAACGAAACAACGCCGTCAGCCCATGCAATAATGGCAGCCATTACCCCTTGGACAGAACCATTCCTAGCCTACCTAACTAGGCATGAACTTCCCGAGGACCAAAACGAGGCCCGCTGCATAGTGCGGCGATCTAAAGCCTACAAAGTCCACGAGGGAGAGCTTTACAAGAAAAGCACAACCGGAGTCCTTCAAAGGTGTATCTCCGAAGAGGAAGGGCGAGACCTTTTGGCTGAAATTCATGCCGGACTCGGTGAGCACCACGCCGCAGCCCGGGCCCTTGTAAGCAAGGCCTTCCATACTGGATTTTATTGGCCAACAGCCCGGGCAGACGCTCAGGACTTAGTGCAACGATGTATTGGTTGCCAGTTATTCGCCAACCAAAGCCACATGCCGCGCACCGCCCTACAAACTATACCCATTACCTGGCCTTTCGCAGTCTGGGGGCTTGACATGGTCGGACCCCATAAAGGAGGAACCCACAAGCAAAAATATCTACTGGTCATGGTGGACAAATTCACCAAATGGATACAAGCCAAGCCTGTAAAGACGGTCGAATCCGGACCAGTGATAGACTTCATATCCGGGGTCGTACACCTTTACGGCATCCCCCACAGCATCATAACCGACAATAGCACAAACTTCACGGCCGATGAAGTCAAACTTTGGTGCAAAAACATGGGCATCAAGCTCGACTATGCTTCAGTCTATCACCCTCAAACTAACGGTCAAGTCGAACGCAACGGTCTCATTATGAGCGGCATCAAACCCAGACTAGTGCGATCCCTCAAGGAATCTAACATGCACTGGGTAGAGGAGCTTGAATCCGTACTCTGGGGGCTGCGGACCACGCTGAATCGTACTACCGGATTCACACCATTTTTTATGATATACGGCGCAGAGGCAGTACTGCCATGCGACATAATCCATGACTCACCTCGAGTGCGCATGTACGAAGAAAGAGAAGCCGAGCTCGATCGACAGGACAGCTTGGACGCATTGGAAGAGGAGCGCGACGTGGCAAAAGCTCGTTCCGCATTCTATCAACAGTAGGCTCGAAGATACCAAAGCAGAGAAGTGCGAGCCAAAACCTATAACGTTGGCGAACTAGTTCTACGCCTGCCGGACAAGAAAAAGGATAAATTAAAGCCCAAATGGGAGGGCTCCTTCATCATCGACCAAGTACTGACCGGCGGAGCGTACCGTCTGCGAAACGCATCGGATAACCGACTCGAGCCGAACCCATGGAATGCAGCACGCCTACGAAGGTTCTACGCCTAGCGCCGGACTCTGTGTTCGTTTCCTTCCTCCGTCCCTTTGTTTTATTTTTTATTGTTATTTTTTATTGGCAGTCCGGGATTTTGTTCCTTCTCCCTACCCTTTTTTCTCACAAGCCCTTAGGGGCTTGCCTGTGCATTATTCGCACATACCCGATGCGCTACCTGCGCTCATAATACCTGGGGGCTTCTTTACCAAGAAGTTTATATAAAACGGGCCTCATGCCCAAAACATGTGTGATGCTTCCGCATGAACCTTTTATACACCACTATATGCATCGATATGACTTAAGTTTTGGCCAAGCTAGGTTGCCTGGCTCCTGTGCTTACCCCTACGTTCCCGTTCGTTCGGCTAGGTGGTAAAGGGAGCACCTCTGCGATTGTTACTGCCGGGTCAGCCGGATGTGTACCTCAGACTGGGTGAAGCCGAAAGCTAGCGTTCTTAAGGGAATATTCGGTCGGTGAACTAAAAGATGATCTTTAGTATTTATTCATTTGCCCCTAGATGCTTTTCTGCTCTTTCTGGCAGTTCGGACATGCACTTTAGGGCATGCCTCCCAGGGAAAGGAACCCCTAACGGAACTATTCTCCCTGGAAAATGTTTCTTACTAACCATGTAATATAACATAACTAGTTGGGCAATTGTCTGCTAAAGCACTTATGACCCCTATGCCTTGTCTCCATGCATGCCCCGGTTCTTACATAATCGAGAGGGTATTCGGACACACTCCGGACTGTAGGGTCCAGAGGTCGAAGCGAAAAGGTCCGCAATGACAAACGATCTACAATCCGGCTAGAAGGCATTTTTTATGTCATTTTTACAGAGTCAGTCCGACTCGGCATATTCTTCTTCAATACCATCCAACAGGCGGTCTAATTTACATTCCTGTTGGGAATACTTTGCAGCCAGCTCCACCTGGCCATATGCTAAGCTGACCGGGATCTCCTTTCCGTCCGGACCTATAGGGCCGACCTTGGCCATGTGGTTTGGGTCAGCCTTCGTGTACCGAGTCTTCACCATGGCCCAGGCCTCCCTGGCACCTTGACGGCGGGCCGATATCTTCCACAACCGGAAGCCCTGCCGCACTCCCTCCAGCTTCTTGGTAAGCTCCTCAAGGCCTTCGGGCACGGAGAGGGATGGCCACATAGCCTGGATGACGCTTTGCATTGCCTGCCGAACTCGTTCGTGTAGTTGCAACAGCTCGGGAAGAAGGTCTCCCGATGAACCGGGCATTTCCTCCGCAGGACGACCCGTCAGCAGACCTACAGACATAGCTCTGTCAATCGACTTCCTCGTCGAATTCTTTTTTTGAAGATTCGTTCAAGCACTTACTAAAAATGCCGCGTCGAAGTCGCCAATTCTCCTTCACGGCAGAAGACAGCAGAATACGAACATCTTTTAGTTCCTCGCCTAGCTGGGTATTGGCGTCTTGAAGCTTGTTCTTCTCTTGCCTCACCCTCGTCAGCAAGCTCTCGCCAGCCTTTAGTTGGCGTAGGAGTTGCTGCTTGTCCGGATTTACTTCGGCCTCATCTGCATTATTATCGTCAGGGTTGCACGCCTGCCGCATTTCAAAACGGAAGTACCTTTCGAAGCATATATTACCTGCGGGCGTCCCCTTGATGTTTTCCGAAGTGGCCAATGCGGCCTCGAGCTGGGCCTTGCACTCTTCGAGCTCCAGGGACAATTGCGTATTCTTCTTTGTAAGACACTGCATAGGACATGATCCTTCAAACAGTTATCTTCACTGTTTCAAGTCTCGGGGGCTACTGACATATATAACCTTCAATTCTACCTACCTGTATGTCTTTCACATACTGCTCCGTGGCTCTGGCTAGACCACTTTGAGCAGCACGGAGATACACATCTCCTGTATTAAAGGCGTCTAACGCCTCTGGGGGAAAACACGCGTCACGAAGAACAGTCCGGCAACGCCTGTGGTTCAGGGCGCTCTCCACCTCTGAATTGGTGGCGGATAGCCCGTCGGCGCCCTCTGTCGGAGGAGCGCCCGAGGCGCGTCCTGTGTCTGCCTCCGCTTCCGGACCCGGCCTCGAACCTTGGCCAGCGGACATAGTCCGGCGGGCTCTCTTCTTTCTAAGAAAATCATGAGCATTAGCAAGACTCAAGGGCATAAACCCTAGGCGTTAAATTCGCACGCCATACCGTTGCGCCGGAATCTCGATCTGGTCCGCACTTCTTTTTGGCCCGCCTGGCTTCTGCGGCCCTTGTTGGCTGCCCACCGTGGGCTCGGCCTTCCGCCTCAAGGATTTACCCTGCGAAATGATGTTAGTACGCGACATGCAAGATAAAGCATGAGAATACTGGGACTTCGGTCTTAGTTACCTTGGAGGCTGGAAGTAGTCCGGGATAGTTGGCCGTGATGGCCACTAAGGAATTATCCTTGCTCAATTGATGAAATACTCCATCAATCAACTCCACGCATAAGTCCGAATCTTCTTGGGAGTCCGGATCGAGGGGCTATTCCGGGTCCTCGGGTTGTGGAGCAGGGCTGTTTATTTCCTTCACAGCCTGGCGCAGCTCCTGCGTTTCAACATTACTAGTCTAAGTACTCAACTACGGGAATTTAAAAAATGGATAGGCAAGTGAAAGTGTCCGCTCACCCAACTAGGAGGGTTGTACATGGAGAATCCGCCTTCCGGGTTGCACGGAGGAATTCTTCCTCTTCCCCCTTGTACAAAGCGGATAAGATTCTCGTTAAAGTGGCGGCCGAATCTGGCCCCTTGCAACCGCATCGGGTAGCGTCATCCTCCCCGTTGAATTCCCACATGGGGTGGCCTCTCTATTGAAGCGGCTGCACCCCTCGCGTAATGCATATAGCCATGACCTTAATCATGGTCAGTCCGGAATGAGCCAACAACCTTATCCGGCTCATCAGGTACATGACATCCCTGTCAGCTTCCCTCTGAGGGTTCCGTTGGCGCCAACTCAGGCGCTTCTTCAACGGGGCATTATTGAACTTGGGGAGGCCGATCCGTACAGGGTCCGGCAGGGGGACGTCATCTATATAAAACCACTCTGAGGGCCAGTCTTCGGACGCCCTCTTTGGGGTGCCGGACAGATAGCCGGTCTTGGCGATGCGCCATAGTTCGGCTCCGCCCTGATAAATAGACCCCTCCTGAGAACGGGGCACAAGGCAAAACAACCTCTTCCACATCGCGAAATGGGCCTCAACACCCAAGAATAGCTCGCAGAGGGCCACGAAGCCCGCGATGTGCAAAATGGAGGCAGGCGTGAGATTATGTAGCTGGAGGCCGTAGAACTCCAGCAACCCTTGGAGAAACGGATGAATTGGAAATCCTAGTCCTCTCATCAAATAAGGGACTAAGCATACCCGCTCTCCTTGAGAGGGATTGGGAATGTCCTCCGCCTGCTCTCCGCCGCTATAGGCAGCGATCTCGGCTCGAACTGGGACCATATATGCTGGGGGGAGAAGCCCCTTGGACTGAAGCACTACTAACTTGCTATGCGGGACGGAACACCGCGCCCAATCTCCGGGCCGAGGGCTGGAGGGGCGAGAGGAGGAGCGGCACTGACTAGCCATGATGGAATGGATCTCTGTCAGAGGCGCTCTGATGAAGACTCGCGGAGGGAAGATGGTGCGAATTGGATCTAAATCCCCGTCTCTTTTATGGGCGGCTCATTAACGCAACCGTGGGGGTAAGTGAAAAGAAAACCCCCTGGCTTTTCGCATTCGTTTGACGCCTGGAAGATGGTCATTATGGGGCACAGAAGCCGAGGAGGACAGCATGCACTAGAAGCCGGACACTATTCGACGGATACAGAGAATTTGCGGGAGAACCCGCCTTGCAATGCCGAAGACAACTTGCGTGCCGGACTCGTCGTCATTGAAGCCTGGTTCGGGAGCTACTGAGGGAGTCCTGGATTAGGGGGTGTTCGGATGGCCGGACTAAGACCTTTGGCCGGACTCCTGGACTATGAAGATACAAGATTGAAGACTCCGTCCCGTGTCCGGATGGGACTTTCCTTGGCGTGGAAGGCAAGCTTGGCGATACGATATGAAGATCTCCTCCCATTGTAACCAACTCTGTGTAACCCTAGCCCTCTCCGGTGTCTATATAAATCGGAGAGTTTTAGTCCGTAGGACGAACAACAATCATACCATAGGCTAGCTTCTAGGGTTTGGCCACTCCGATCTCGTGGTAGATCTACTCTTGTACTACCCATATCATCAATATTAATCAAGCAGGAGTAGGGTTTTACCTCCATCGAGAGGGCCCAAACCTGGGTAAAAACATCGTGTCCCTTGTCTCCTGTTACCATCTGCCTAGACGCACAGTTCGGGACCCCCTACCCGAGATCCACCGGTTTTGACACCGACAGTCGGCTTCCAATAGCCGGCAAGTGGCGACAGTCGAAGACCAACAGCCGCAGGGGCCGCCTCCGACCAAGTGACAGAAAGGCGGCAAGTCCAACTGGTTGCCGGCCTTCTCCTACGAGCAAACTCTAGATGGCCCCTGCAAGTTCCACAGCGGCGCGAAGCCGTCAAACCACACCACCCGAAAATGCCACTGGCTGACCAGAATCGCCAAGGGAGACGGCCTACTCCCTCCCCCGCCTGCTGGGCCACCTCCTCCACCGCCGCCCCAGCAGCCGGCTGTCAGGCCAGTCGGCGCAATACAAGACGAGTTCCCAGATGAGCACGGAGCCTATGTGGTGTTCACCAGTGTGGCTGACGATCGACGCAGCAGGCGCCAGCAGCAGCAAGAGGTGAACGCAGTCGCGTCAAGCACTCCAGAGTTCATGAACTGGTCCGAACGACCTATCAGTTGGAGCAGAGCTGATCACCCAGAGGTGATGCCGAATCCGGGCTCCTACGCCCTGGTCTTAGGCGCCACACTCGCCACATATAGGCGGGCCGCTCGTTTCTCGCGAGTGCTGATAGATGGAGGCAGCAGTATTAACATCCTGTACAAGGATACGATGGAGAAGTTAGGGATCAAGCGAAGACAGCTTCAGAGCAGCCGGATTGTGTTCCACGGCATTGTTCCTGGCCTTTCCTGCTCGCCAATCGGCAAGATCCTAGTAGACGTCCTCTTTGGGGACAAAGATCATTTCCGCCGAGAGCCGGTTTGGTTTGAAGTGGTGGACCTCGAAAGCCCATACCATGCGTTGCTTGGCCGACCTGCTTTGGCCAAGTTCATGGCAGTCCCCCACTACGCCTACCTCAAGATGAAGATGCCGAGTTCCAAGGGGATTCTGACCGTAGCCGGCGACTACAGAAAGTCGTCCGCCTGCGCGGCCGAAAGCAGTCGGTTGGCCGAATCCTTGGTGATCGCAGCTGAGAAGCGGCTCCTTGATCGGGTTGTGGCGATGGCCGGCAAGCAGCCCGAGATGTCGCCCGACCCCAAGGAATCGGAAGCAGAAGGATCATTCAAGCCGGCCAAAGAGACGAAGAAGATACCTTTGGACCCGGAGCACCCAGAGAGGTACGTTGTCATGGGTACAAACCTTGACAGCAAATAGGAAGGCGAGCTCATTGATTTCCTCCGTGAGAATCGAGACATCTTTGCATGGTCCCCTAAAGACATGCCAGGTGTACTGACGGAATTCGCCGAGCACAAGTTACATGTCCGGTCTGATGTGAAGCCCGTTAGGCAGCCCTTGCGCCGCCTGTCAGAAGAGAAGAGAATAGTCGTTGGAGAAGAGATAGCCCAGCTCCTGGCAGCCGACTCATTATGGAGGTGTTTTTTCCGGAGTGGCTAGCAAACCCAGTCCTGGTGCTGAAGAAGAACAAGCAGTGGCGGATGTGTATCGACTACACAAGCCTCAACAAAGCCTGCCCCAAGGACCCATTCGCTCTGCCGAGAATTGATCAGGTGATAGACTCCACGGCCGGATGCGAGCTGTTGAGTTTCTTAGATGCATATTCTGGATATCACCAGATCAAGCTAAACCCGGCTGACAGACTGAACACTGCCTTCATCACGTTGTTTGGAGCCTTCTGCTACCTGACCATGACGTTCGGCTTGAGGAATGCTGGCGCCACCTTTCAGCGTTGCATGCAGAAGTGCCTCCTCAAGCAACTCGGCAGAAACGCCCACGTCTACGTGGATGACGTGGTGGTGAAGACGGAAAAACATGGAACACAATTGGAAGACCTCAAGGAAACCTTTGAGAATCTGCGCCGATTCCAGATCAAGCTCAACCCCGAGAAATGCGTCTTCGGAGTACCAGCCGGCCAACTCCTTGGTTTCCTGGTCTCTGAACGCGGCATAGAGTGCAACCCTGTGAAGATCAAGGCCATAGAGAGGATGGAGGCACCCAGACGACTGCTAGATGTGCAAAAATTCACCGGCTGTTTGCCATCCATCAGCCGATTCATCAGTCGGCTGGGCGAGAAGGCTCTCCCCTTATATCAGCTCATGAAGAAGACGACCTTTTTTTGAGTGGACTCCCAAGGCGGACGAAGCTTTTCTCCAACTGAAGAAAATATTGACTATGCCCCCTATGCTGGCGGCTCCGACTCCCAAGGAGCCCATGCTCCTGTACATTGCCGCCACCAGCCGGGTAGTCAGCACAGTCATTGTAGTCGAGCGCAAGGAGGAAGGCAAGGCGCTACCTGTCCAGAGACTAGTATATTACCTGAGCGAAGTACTGTCGGCCTCCAAGCAGAACTACCCCCACTACCAGAAGATGTGCTACGGCGTACACTTTGCCGCTAAGAAATTGAAGCCTTACTTCCAGGAGCATCCAATCACTGTGGTCTGCACAACCCCACTTGCCGAGATCATCGGAAGCCGAGATGCTTCTGGCCGAGTGGCCAAATGGGCCATCGATCTGGCTCCCTACACCATCTACTACCAACCCCACACCGCCATCAAGTCGCAAGCACTGGCCGACTTCCTCGTCGACTGGGCCGAGACCCAGTACCTGCCACCAGCGCCCGACTCCACCCATTGGCGGATGCATTTCGACGGCTCCAAGATGCGCACCGGCTTGGGAGCCGGCGTCGTCCTCACTTCCCCCAAAGGCGACAAGCTTATGCACTGCAGATCCATTTTGCTGCCTCCAACAACGTCGCCGAGTATGAAGCGCTCATTCACAGGCTCCGGCTTGCCAAAGAACTCGGCATTCGCCGGATCCTATGTTATGGTGACTCTGACTTGGTGGTCCAGCAGTCATCTGGCGATTGGGACGCCAAGGACGCAAACATGGCGTGCTACCGTTTCCTTGTGCAGCAACTCAGCGGATACTTCGAGGGGTGCAAGTTCCTCCACGTGCCAAGAAACGACAACGACCAAGCAGACACCTTGGCACGAATCGGCTCCACCCGCCAAGCAATACCATCCGGTGTCGCCCTTCGGCGCCTCCTCAAGCCATCTGTCAAACCTTCACCAGAATCAGACTCCATCTTTGTGCCGGCTCCACCCGAAGAAGTCGGATCCGACTCCAAGAGCGCTCCAGTCAAAGCCGGCCCGGGGACTTCAGAACCCGGCTCGGAGACTGTGGCAACCAAACCGATGACTCCATAACTCGGCCCGGTGACTATTCCAGTCGGCCCGGGGACTTCATCAATCCAGCAAGCGGCTGCGGACTCCAGCCCGCCGCCTCCCAGCCCAGCCACCCTCGTCCAAGTTGTAGTACTGGTAGTCGAAGAAATAGCAGCACCCTCATGGGCACAGCCCATCCTCAAGTTTCTGGTGAACAGAGAACTGCCGATTGATGAAACCTTGGCTCGGCAAGTACAACGCCGAGCGGCAGCCTACACCATAGTCAACAGAGAGCTGGTCAGGCGCAGTGTCACTAGCGTCTACCAGCGCTGTGTTGAGCCAGAGCAAGGCCAAGCAATTCTCAGATACATCCATGAAGGCGAGTGCGGCCACCATGCGGCTTCGAGAGCACTCGTCGGCAAAGCCTTCCGACACGGTTTCTTCTGGCCCACTGCCCTGGAAGAGGCCAAAGAATTAGTCCAAAAGCGCAAGGGGTGCCAAATGTTCCGCTCCAAGCCACATCAGCCGACTTCCGCACTCAAGACTATCCCCATCGCCTGGCCCTTTGCGGTTTTGGGCCTGGACATGGTGGGACCGTTCAAAACAGCACGAGGCGGCCTAACTCACTTACTTGTCGCAGTGGACGAGTTCACCAAGTGGATAGAAGTGAAGCCCATCAAGAAGTTGAATGGTCCGACTGCAGTGACTTTCATCGCCGACATCACGACTCGGTACGGCATACCGCACAGCATCATCACTGATAACGGCACAAACTTTGCCAAAGCTGCCTTGGCCCATTTTTGCGCGACTCAGGGCATCCGACTGGACTTATCGTCCGTTGCCCATCCGCGGTCAAACGGCCAGGTAGAGCGAGCAAATGGCCTCATCCTGTCTGGCATCAAGCCTTGACTGGTCGAACCACTGGAGCATTCAGCCGGCTGTTGGCTTGACGAGTTGCCAGCCGTCCTCTGGAGTCTGCGCACGACTCCAAACAAGTCAACCGGATTCACACCCTTCTTCCTCGTCTACGGTGCTGAAGCCGTCATCCCAACGGACATAGAGTTCGACTCTTCACGAGTCACCATGTACACTGAGGAAGAAGCAGAAGAAGCACGTCAAGATGGTGTCGATCTGCTGGAAGAGGGCCGGTTGTTGGCACTCAGCCGGTCCAGCATCTACCAGCAGAGCCTGCGCCGATACTACAACAGGAAGGTCAGGTCGAGATCTTTCCAAGAGGGCGACCTTGTGCTCCGGTTGATCCAGTGAACAGCCGGCCAGCACAAGCTGTCGGCGCCTTGGGAAGGCCCCTTCATTATCAGCAAGGTGTTGGGAAACGACTCCTACTACCCGATCGACGCTCAGAAGCCGCGAGCACGCAAGAGGGACGACTCCGGCAAAGAGACGGAGCGCCCATGAAATGCAAACCTTCTCCGAAGATTTTACAGTTGATGCAGTATGTATCACGTTACCCTTTGTATTTAAGTACCAAGACTTCGGGCCCCCCAAGACGAGCTCGGGGACTGCCCCCTTTTGTCATTTGTATGATAAGAATTATGCCTTCGAGTACATTACTCTTTGTTATGCCGCTTGGCACCGGGCTCGACTAGTCGGCCCGGGGACTCGCCGCCTCGTGCTATGAAATGCTTCCCGCAGTCAGACAAGTAGTGTGTGGCGCCTAAGCCGTCTCCTGTCAGAAGCCGCAGCTCGCAGAGCGACTGCTTGGTAGGCAGGAGTAAGGAAGAACGGGCGCCCACACGAAAAATGGCTAAGGACCCAAAGCACAAACATAGCCTAAGACGGCTTCCAGCCTCTCTCAAGCAAAGCCGACTCATGAATAGTCGGCTTGCCGCTTTATTCTAGCCTCTCCTAAGTGAAGCCGACTCATAAGTAGTCGGCTTACCGTTTTCTATCCGACTTGTTAAAAAGACTCTAAAATGGCCAAGTACTTGCCTTCCCAAAGTAGCCAAGTGTTTGATCCAGTGGCAGTCCGCAGAGCGGTTGTCTGACTGGCAAGGCGGCAACTAAGGGAAGGCAGCAAAGGAAAAAGCCAAAAGAGCAATGAGCAAGAAAATATAGAACTCGGATAAATATTTACATGACATAGGCCCTTGGCCGAATCTTCAAGTAGAAGTTCAAGATACACCCCGCGGGTGGAATTGTTCGAATTAACAAAGTTTTTCAAAGACTACTAAGGCAGATAAAGGGAAAGCAAAGACGGCAGCCTAGGAGGTGGCATCCGGGTTCGGAGGGTCGGAGGAGACGGCGGTGTCAGGCGCCGGGGCGGCCAGCTGGGCAGTCTCGGCTTGATCGTCTCCGGCGGCAGCCGCCTTCTCCGGACGCGGCTCGTTGCTGGAGGCGCGGTCGAGCTGAGGCTGGTCACCCGTCCCGTCTTCTGGCGCCTCCGTCTCGCCTTCGTCCTCCGCCTCGCCTTCCTCCTTGGCGCTGGAAGCAATCACCTCCGCCGAGTCCTCGTCATAATCCGGGTTCATCCCGAACCACTCCGACGGCGCCTCCCTGCCATCTTCGGCCCGATCAGGAACGAAGATGCTGGTGTCGGCATAGTCGGCGATCGCTGTGGCACGGGCGACGAGGGTGTCTTCCACGGCCACCAGCTCCGCCTGGGCCTCTGACCGGAATGCGGCCAGACGGTCCAGGTCCAGCCCTAGATACCACGCCTTGACGAATTCCAAGGCCCGGCGCGCTCCAGCCCGAGCCAAGGAACCCTTCCAAGCCTCAAGACGACCGGCTGCGACCTCCAGCCAGTCGGCAGTCCGACTGGCAGTGCGCAGAACCGGCATGTCCGGCCATAGGGCGGTAATGGCCTGGGCGCCGGCACGCTGAAGTCGGTGCAGCATCCGATGGGCCGGCCGCAGATGAGCTTCAATGCTCAAAAGCTGCTCGTCAAGGGTCCGGGGGGCGTTGGCAGCAATCGCCGCACCATCTGCCCTCCACGCCTCGCGGTCTGCCTCGATGGCCTGAGTGGCCGCCTGCCAGTGGCCAGGGAAGAAGTCTGCCAAGACAAAAAAGAAGCAAGTCAGAATCAGGAGTCGCCCAACCCACAGTCAGCGGCTCAAAGAAAGTAAAGGAACTCACCGTCGACGATGTCCTCAATCTCATGAAAGCCAAAAGTCAGCTGCGCCTCTTTGTTAGTCCAGGAGGAGCGCTCGCTCTCGAACTCGGCCAGGAGCACAGCCTCTTTCTTCTCTGCCTCCTCCTGCGCCTTCTTGAGCAACTCCTTCTGCTCCGCCAGCTGCACGGCCAGCAGATCACACTCCGCGGCAAGCTTGACGCACTCCTCCCCCTTGGCACACAAGGCGGTGTTGGCCTTGCCCAGCTGCTGCTGAAGAGTGGCATTGGCCTTTGAAGAATAAAAAAAGAAAAGACATTAAGTCATCAACAAGAAAGTCGCTGAGAAGATCCAGCCCGACTGTGCAGCAGTCGGCCCGAATCTCGGCGACTACAGCCCGCGGGTGCGCCAGCGCGCCCCCGCGAAGAAGAAGGAAGACTCACTCCGACTCTCTGACAAATCGGCAGTCCGCTTGTTCAACTCCTCAACATTGCGGTTGAAGGCAGTGACGTGGAGGTTGTGGTACTCCTGCAATAAGAATTTTTAGATGAAGATAAGTATCGGAACTCGCCAGAAGGAGTTCCGGGCCGCCTGCTCAGCAGCCGACCTGAAACTCGGGGACTACACCCAGTGGGTGCGCTGGCGCGCCCCCACAGAGAAGAACAAAGAAAGCAAAGTCAAAAATGAAGCATACCCGGACGGCTACGCGCGACGCCAGATGCGCCTTGGTGCAGCTCTGGATAGCGTCGCCTTCGGCTCGCAGCTTCGCCTGGACGTCCAGAAGCGCCTGATTCAGCGGGCCCATGCCGCCTCCTTGCACCCACCCAACGGGCGCGGCGCTCGACGCCTCGGCATCTGGGATGGCCGAGCTGGCGGCGCCGGTCTCCAGCGGGCGTGGCACCGAAGTCGCCTTCTCGAGAAGGCGGCGCACTGGTGAGGCGACTTGAAGGAGCAGCCTTGCCACGGACTCATCCTCAGTCGGCGGCACCGGCGGGCCTACCGGCTGTTTATCTTGCGCGCCCCCAGACGGCGGCGGAGGCGGCGGTGCCGGCACGATTGTGTCCGACATAGAACCATCGCTGCTCTCCCTCTCCATGACGGGGTTCTCACCGCCGGCTTCCCCAGTCTGCCCCGTGAACTCCGGGGGCGGCTGCGCGGAGTTCAGCGGGATGACGAGCAATGCCGACTGGAGGAGCGCGGCCTCCTCTGCTCGCCGCCTTGCCGCAACAGCGTCTTCGACCTTGTCCAGCTTCCTCTGGGTGGAGGCAGCCGCCTTCTCGGCCTCCGCCTTCTCCAGACGGGTGGCTTCGTCCTCATCGCGCTTCTCCCGCGCATTCCGCTCTATCGCCTCCCGAAGGTCGGCGGCGGGATCTATCCGTCGAGTACTGGCGGAGGTCTCTGCCGACCCCATGACGGAGGCGGCAGCGACCCTCTTGAAGGTGAGGGGAGCCCTGAGACGAAGAAAACATGTAAAAGATTTGGACAATGGCCCACCAAGAGCAAAACAAGACAAGGGCCGAGGCACTTACGCAGAGACCAGCGGCGGCTTCTTCACTTCCTTACGGAAGCGGTTGGCCTTCGCGATTGCCTCCTCCCTCTGGGTCGCGGCGGCCGCCCCCTTTAGCTTCTTCGGCCAGCCGCCAAGAAAGCTCGGCCCGGCCTGGCGCCTCTTCGCACCGCCCTGACCACCCAAGCCGGCGGCAGAACTCGCGCTCGGCTGGCCGACCGTTGATTGATGGCGTGGGGCGACTTCCCCCTCGGCGTCGTCATCAGGCCAGTCGGCGAAACTGGCCGGCGGCCTGAAGCCTCCTCCTCTTCCTCCTCCGCCTCCCTCAGCGTCGGCCTCCATCGCCGCGGCCCCCAAGTCCGGGTCGTTGATTTTGCTCTCCGCTTGATCGGGGACGAACTGGCGGGCCGAGCCCGTGGTGCCGACTGAAGGCTGGATGAGGGGGTTCTGACTCAAGAAAAACCAAAAAGATTAGAAGTCGGATTCGGCTGCAAAAAGGACAAAGAAGAAGAAGGACGACTTACAACAGGCGGGGGTTGGCGCGTGAGTACGGCTCCTTGCCGAACTGCCAAGTCGCCGCGAGATTGCAGTTTGAGATATAGTTCACCATGTCCGCCACCTCCGCGTGGGGCATGTCCTTGGAGCAGAGCCGACTCGGATCCCGGTGGCCGCTCATCTAACAGATTAGATGAGGTCGGCCTTGAAGCGGGAGGACTCGGCACGCCACGAAGGCGGTCAGCAAGTCGGACCCGGTCAAGCCCTCCGACTGCATCAGAACTCGGAGTCGCGCGACGGCCGCGGCACCAGCGGGAGTCAGCGTCTTGACCCGGTGGGACCAGTTGGGGAGCCTCCCAACCGGCGCGCCGGTTTCAAAAGGCGGCAGGTTGACCCAGTCGCCGTCTAGACGTTCTTCACATAGAAGTAAGAACGCTAACACATCTTCACCGACTTGATCAGTGGGATAGCGGGGAACGGATTTCGTCCATCGACCTCCGCATCGCGATGAAAGCGCCGCACTAGGCCGGCACGCCGGCGACGTGCGTGCCGAGCTTAGATTGAAAGAATTATCCCCACAGTTCGATTGTGGGGAGGACGCCGAGGAAGCCTTCGTACAAGGTGGCGAAGGCGGCCAGCAGCACCACCATGTTCGGGGTGAGGTGGTGCGGCTAGAGCTTGTGGAACTCCAAGAAGGAGCGGAAGAAGCCACTCGCCGGCAGCCCCAGGCCGCGCATGAGGTGCGAGCGGAATACGACCCACTCGCCCTCCTCCGGCGCCGGCAAGATTTCCCCCTCCGGTGCGGCGCGGGCTCACACTAGGTCCGCGCCAGGGAGGCGACGCGTCTTGCGGAGGAACTCGATGATGTCGTCGTCCACTTCTGAGTCGTCCCACACGCCGGAGCGCATGGCAGCAGGCGCGGCGGCGGAGGAAGAGCTCATCGTCGCAAGCATGGCGTACCTCGGTGCGGCGGCAACGAGAGGGAGAAGAGGCAAGAAGGAAGCGGGGGAGCAGGGGAGATGGGCGCGCGTGCTTCGCCGCTCCTTTCATCCCGCCTACTTATAGGCTCACAGGGCTGAGAATCCGACGGGGCGGGCGTGGGATTAACTGCGCCCCGGCCCCCACGCCCCCCACGATCTACCACACACAGTAACTGCGTGAAGTTACGGCGTGGGAAACCCAACCGTCCGCACGACCGCAACAAATCCGCTCGCGTGCCAAGGCGCGGTAGTGGCGGGCCCCGCCTGAGGTCCTGTCCCGTCGCGCGCGTGGGTGGGCAGACTGACCCCGCCACATGGCGCCACGTGACGGACCCGCAACGGGCGGCTGCCCGGAAGCTTATTAGGCACGCCACCTGAACCCCGCCACGACGTTCAAACCCTCTAAGAGGCAAGACGGCCTTCTGTGAGTCCGACTCCAGCTAGTCGGCCTGGAGGAAGACGGCGAGCGAGGCCGAGATTCCGCCCCCAGAGAGATGAAACTGTTGAGGCTCCCCGGCGCGTCTCCGGAGGCACCTCACCAGCTTCGGGGACTACTGTCGGAGTAATGGGCCACGGATAGGCTAACCCGAGCCCCAGAGCCTTTCGAAACATCGGGGCCAACTACGCCCCTCAAAGACCCCACAATGAATAGCCGCCTCCTGGGAGGCGGCGGCGACTGTCCCTCACGGCCGAGTCCCAGAGACGGCTTCGAGACAAGCCGACTCTTGGCTGGCGACTTCAAGATAAGACAACTATGGGAGTCGGCCCGCGACTCCAACCGTCTCCTGCCTTCGCCACGATGATGGGGCGGGGTATGGTCATTGTGCTGCCGTCTCTACTCCGCCTACGAGGGGCTGGCATGGCTACAGTGCGCCGTATCGCTGGAGATCTCCATCGCGGCGCGGCACTGTTGCCATGCCGGCCCTGACCTCAGCCTTAGTGGGCGGCGCACTGTGCCCACGACGCCTACTTGTACGGCCCGAGGACGGCGGGACCGCCTGTCAGCGGGAGTACTAAAGGCGGAAAGAGCGCCAAGAAGACGGCCCCATGGGAGTCGCCCCCCTGGAGTCGGCCGGCCCCTCCCACGGGCCCTCCACACCATTAATCAGACAAGACGGGGAATGGCGACAGTGATCGCCCGCCAGACGGCGGCACTGTTGCCATGACCCCGTGACCAAGTCGGCGTCATCAGAAGCACCGCTACAGTACCAGGCCTGTCCGCGGGGCCCGCCAGTCAGCGGGCCCTAGAAGTCGGCGAAGAAGACGGCGGCCTGAGAGACAGACGGTTGGGACCCGCGCCCAGCCGGATTACCATTGTATCCCTGGGGGCAGGCCTATATAAGCCCCCCGGGGCACCCATGCAACGGGGATAGCCTCTTTAGCATTAGACCGATCACACAGGAAGGGGAGAGCTAGCCTTGCCCTCTCCTACCTCCAGAAACAGCTCTAGGAGCACCATTGTATTCACTTTGCCATAGTGACCATGCGGAGACCCCGCAGAGCAGCAGTAGTAGTGTTATCTCCTTGGAGAGCCCTAAAGCTGGGTAAGATCCGCCGGCATGCATGTCTTCGCCTCATCCCGCTTCCGGGCACCGGCGACGTTCTACTCGCTCCCACCATGATAAGCCATCCTTTGGCATATGTCGTACCCAACCCCCGACAAGTTGACTGAGCCATGTGCATGTGTTTCCTACCTTGCTATGCCTGCTATGCCTAGAGTCGTGTCAGGTCTGGTTCATATGGGTGATGGGTTAGAGTGAAATGATCATGCCGGTAATGAGAGTGATGTGTTGAACACGATTTGGTAAAGGTATCGATCAGAGGCCATGTAGGAGTACATGGTTGGTTGTTTCATTGGAACCATCCTTAAGCACTGAGATCTGTATGTGTGATTTAAGAATTAGCTACTACCATACATTGGGATCCTTAATTAACTCGCTCGACTTCTTATCCACCCTAGTCCTCTGTCCAGGAGTTGCAAGTAGTTTCTGGTGTTTGTAGCTTACTGGAGGCCGTGGGCAGCGCTGACCCTCGGGGTGGGCTGTGATGCGGTAGGTACGTGGCATGGTGTACCGGATGCCCGTTTGGTATCTCGGGAACCCTGCAAACATTGTTCGGGGCCGTATGTGGAAACCTCGGCCGTACTTCCTGCGGAGGGAACCTGAATAGGCGATAAACCTGGACTATAGACTTAGGTGTTTAGGTAGGTCATGGTCTACACCCATATCGGCTTTCGCTTGAAGTCTGCCGAGCACATGTCGTGTGCAGACGCTAAGTGGTGGAAACATGTATGAAGAAGTACACCCCTACAGGGTTGACATCATCTATTCAAATAGCCGCGTCCCCGGTAAAGGACTACTTGGTTGCCTATATAGTTCATAGACAAGTAAATGGATACTAGTAAAAACCTCAAGAGAAGCGTGAGTGCCGAGGATGGCTCTTCCGTAGGATGACGGATGTGGATCCTCGGTAGTGTATTGAAGTGGTGTGTAGTGGACTCGAGTGTGCAAAACAATTACAAGTTGGTGTCTCGTAAGATAGCTTAGCCAAGAGTCAAAGCTGGCTTGCTGCAATAACCCCACCAGCTGTTCTTGATAATGTGCATGTATGTAGGATCTGATGTAAGTCTTGTTGAGTACCTTTGTACTCATGTTTTCTTAATTTACGTTTTATAAACGATGCTGCAACCGTTTCTGATGGGTTCTTCATAGACGTTGATGTCGACGAGTAGGCTGAAGCCCAGGTGGTGATCCTGAACTCACGATGGACCATGTAGAATAGCCAGGCCACCTCAAGCCTCTTTTATTTCTTGATGTCTGTACTTAGACATGTTACTTCCGCCGTTGGCTTGTATGTTTGAATGACTTGAATGCTGGGTCGTGTGACACATACTTGTGTGTATGATATGTATGGCTCTCTGAGCCTTTAAATAAAGTACTTGAGTTGTAGAGTCATGTTGTGATGCCATGTTGTATTTGCACATATCGAGCATATTGTGTGTATGATTGAAATGCTTGGTATGTGTGGGATCTGACTATCTAGTTGTTTATCCCTGGTAGCCTCTCTTACCTAGAAATGTCTCCTAGTGCTTCCACTGAGCCCTGGTAGCTTGCTACTGCTCCGGAACACTTAGGCTGGCCGGCATGTGTCCTTCTTCGTTCCTATGTCTGTCCATACAGGGAAATGTCACGCGATGACTATCGGAGCCCTGTTAGCCTGCTACAGCCCGGTTTACCGAAGTCCTGCTAGCCCAGTTGCTACAGCCCGGATTCACTCGTTGATGACCGACACGTTCATTGCTGGGTCATGTATGCCTGTCCCTGTAAGTTAGCGCCACTTTGGGTTCATGACTAGCCATGTCAGCCCGGGCTCCTTGTCATATGGATGCTAGCGACACTCTCATATACGTGTGCCAAAAGGCGCAAACAGTCCCAGGCAAGGTAAGGCGACACTCATGGGAATACCGTGCGTGAGGCCGCAAAGAGATATGAAGTGTTACATGATAGATCGGTGTGGCATTGAGTCGGGGTCCTGATAGCGTTGGCATCAGAGCCGGACTGCCTATAGGTTCTCCAAGCCAAACTGGTCGATGTTGAGTTTAGAAATGCTTTAGTTATATGTAGGGGAATTTATTGTGGGATGTAACGTAAGGCTCTTTCTACTCCTTTACCTCATGGCATTCTGATATGAGTCATCCACTCTTTCCACTGGGGGTTAAGGACTAGGATCTCCTCTCTATCAGGTTCACCTGTTACTAATCCGTAGAATCTTAAGATTGTTGGTTCCAGGCCTCTGTTCAGTTTCTACTACTTTTAGTATGATCTCAGTTGAACCAAAACCTTGATATGATGTTGTTGAGTGGTTTTGCAAACTGTTGTGAATGTCTCAATTTTTTTCTGAGCAATTACAACCGTTATGTTGTCCGATTTCTCCTAGAAATTCTAATGCCTTTGCATTACATCGTGTTTCAGATGGCCTCCCGCACCCAGAATCAAGTGGTTCATTTTACTAGGTGCCTCGATGTACCTGGTCACGCTGCCATGCTGGTCTGCGTGATGACCGAGGCTCGCTATCGATGGTATCCTGAGTATACCGTTGAGGAGCAGTATCGAGATTTCAATCAGAGCCAATACCTTTGCACAATCAGGATATACCCTTCCTATCCTGGAGCCACTGAACCCCTCCATTGCTCATATGGACTTATGGTTACCATCGAGATGTCCGTGCAGGACGCTGCTTACTCAATGATGACTATTATGCGGGATAGGCTTGCCTTGCTTCGGAACACTGAGTTCCGCTATATGCCAGCATCACTCCCTGGGGCAGAAGGTTACTACTCGGCTCTTTACACCGACTCTGCTCATGAGGATTCGCTACTCCGCACTACCACAGAGTTGCTTGAGGATAAGGACCGTGAGAATCCTGCCTTGCGATTGGAGCTTTTCAACACTCGATCTGATCACTGGGCCACTCTAACACGTTTTGCACCTGTTGTGCAGGGTGGGTATATGGATATGCGGGATTTGTACCCCGTGCGGTCTGGCCTTCCAGATCGTATGGATTGGCGTGATGTAGGAGGCATCACTCCTCCCCGTGGACCTTGTCTGCCACCGTTTGTTGGACCAAGGCTACATCCGAGTCCTTATGGACTGCAAGCTCCACATGATCGACTGTTTCCAGATGATCACGTCCAGCTTCCAGGACATGGGGGTAATCTCTATGAAGATTACTACGGAGATGTCTGAGCTGATGGTAGCACCACTAGTATTGTAATAGTTATATCATCCACAGTCTTGCGTGACTCGTGGGATATGACTTAGTGTGTACCAAATTCCGGAGGCGTAGAAAAATAATGTATAGGAGCTTGGAATGCCTCTGATGAGATGTAATGTTCCTTCACCGTAGTTGTACTTTAGCCTGGGCTTGTACTAAACTATGTATGGTGTGTATGACCGATGGTATATATATGGTAGTTTCTGTATTACCATGTCGTACAGATGAACATCTCTGCATTCCGTGTCATCCTTACATTCCGCACTTCCTTACCAAGATTTTGCCATCCATGTCTAAACTGTTGCCTTGTTTTCCTACGATGGTCAATACCCGAAGCAACCCTGCTGCCCAGGAGCAAGGTGAAGCCAGTGGGGCTAGGGATGCGAACCTGCCTCATCCTCCTTCTCTGGCTGAGGTCATGCTGGAGGCCAAGAGTAACAAACGGGAGACCAACCATTTGCTAGAACACATCGAACAAAACACAGCACTGCACCAGAGGAACAACTTGGTGTCACTCAGTGACTTCATCAAGTTACACCCACCCACCTTCCATCACTCCGTCGAGCCTCTCGACACCGATGATTGGCTTCGCAGCATCACCCACAAGCTACATTCTGCACTCGTAGCCGAAGCTGACAAGGTTACATATGTTGCCTATCATCTTGAAGGACCCTCCAGTCTCTGGTGGGAGAACTATGAGGCCATGCGCCCAGCTGGCCAGGTCACTACCTGGGCAGAGTTCAGTGAGGCTTTCCGTGAACATCACATCCCGAAGGTCTTATGGATCGCAAGCGTGAGGAGTTCTGCAGTTTCACCCAAGGTAGACTCATTGTGGATGCATACAGCAGGGAGTTCGGTAACCTAGCACGTTATGCAACTGAGGAAGTTTCCACCGATGCCAAGAAGCAGGCAAGGTTCCGCAAGGGACATAGCCCCGAGCTTCGCCGTGATCTCCGTCTGCACGAGTGCACTTCCTTCCAGAAGCTTGTGAACAAGGCCATCAGTGCTGAGATAGGCCAGACTGATTTTGATGCTTCACGCAAGCACGGCCGTGACACTGGTTCCTCATCCGGTTCTGGTTCTCAGAAGCGCCGGGTGTGGGTGCCTAACACCGCCCTGCCACCCAGGTTCACACCGAGGCCATCCTATCAGGTGCCTTGCCCAACTCAGCAGTATGCACCAGCTAAGTCCTATGGTGGATCAACCAACAATGCTCCTCCATGCACCAGCATTGTGACGTGTTTCAAGTGTGGAGAATCGGGTCACTACATGCGAGAGTGTCCCCAGGTCAACCCCAATCCCAACCAGTCTGGAAAGGCTGTTAGCCGTGGCAAGCCAATAGGGAAGGTGTACTACACCAAGCCAGCCACCACTGCACATGGCCATGTGAACTGTGTCTCAGCTGAAGAGGCTCGGGAGGATCCTAATGTTGTTCTTGGTATGCTCCTTGTTAATTTCCAACTGACATCTATTCTTTTCGATACTGGAGTATCTCATTCATTTATATCCGAAGGCTATGCTCATTTGCATAACACCACATTTTGAGATATGCCCATCTCCATGGAATTCAAACCCCGGGATCCAAATGGCAAACTTCTAGAGTAAGCCATGGGAATGAAATTCAGGTCGATAGACTTGTCTTCCTTGCGTCCTTGATAGCTCTCAAATCTCCGGACATTAATATCATCTTGGGTATGGACTGGATGTCAGCCCATCATGCTAAGATTGATTGCTTATCTAGGACTGTTCAACTTACACACCCATCGGGAGAGATAGTCAATGTCTTGACCCGAGTAGCTAAGCGACAGCTATATTCTCTTAATGCCAGTCCTTTGCCAGACCTCGAAGATGTTTCGGTAGTCCGTGAATTTCCGGATGTATTTCCAGAAGAGTTGCCAGGTGTCCCACCTAACAGAGATGTCGAGTTCATGATAGATCTTATTCCAGGAAGTGTCCCAATCTCTAGAAGACCCTATAAGATGGCACCAATAGAACTAGCTGAGCTTAAGAAACAACTCGATGAGTCCTTGAAAAAGGGTTTCATCCGTCCTAGTTCGTCTCCATGGGCTTGTCCCGTCCTCTTCGTCAAGAAGAAGGATGGTATGGATTGGATGGTTGTAGATTATCGACCCGTCAACTTGGTCACAATAAAGAACAAGTATCCGCTCCCCAGGATCAACGATCTGTATGATCATCTCGCTGGATCCTCAGTCTTCTCTAAGATGGATTTGAGGTTGGGTTACCATCAAATCAAAATCAAGAACGGGGACATTCCCAAAACGGCCTTTGTTACTCGTTATGGCCAATACGAGTACACCGTCATGTCCTTCGGTTTAACCAACGCCCCAGCCACTTTCTCTCGGTTAATGAACTCAATCTTCATGGAGTATTTGGACCAATTTGTCATGGTTTACCTCGATGATATACTCATCTACTCCAAGAATAAGGAAGAACATGCCGAGCATCTAAGGCTAGTGTTGATGAAACTTCGAGAGCATCGCCTTTATGCCAAATTTTCGAAATGTGAATTTTGGTTGCCAGAAGTGACCTATCTAGGTCATGTAATCTCTGGTAAGGGTATTACTGTCAATCCCGAGCGAGTTCAAGCCGTTCTTAATTGGACTCCACCTGAATCGGTCAAGCAAGTTCGGAGTTTCCTTGGCTTAGCGAGCTATTGTCGCCGCTTTGTCGAGAACTTCTCCAAAGTTGCTAAACCTTTAATTGAACTCCTCAAGAAAGATAAAAAGTTCGAGTGGACCCCACAGTGCAAGTACAGTTTTCAGGAACTGAAAAGATGCCTGACATCTGCTCCCATACTGGTACCACCAGATTTTTCCAAGGACTTTGTTATCTATTGCGACGCCTCACGACAAGGACTAGGTTGCATTCTCATGCAAGATCGTCACGCAATTGCTTATGCTTCACGACAATTGCACCCACATGAGGAAAATTATCCTACACACGATCTAGAGCTTGCAGCTGTAGTCCATGCACTCAAAACCTGGCGACATTACCTCCTCGGTAATCGTCGTGAAATCTTCACCGATCACCAAAGTCTGAAGTATATATTCACCCAACCAGATTTGAATCTCGGGCAAAGACGTTGGGTCGAGTTGATCACAGATTTCGACTTAGGGATAACTTACACCCCAGGAAAAGCCAATGTCATGGCTGATGCACTAAGTCGTAAATCTTATTGTAACAACCTGATGTTACAACAAAGTCAACCACTTCTCCATGAGGAATTTCGGAAGCTTAATCTTCACATTGTTCCTCAAGGATTCCTCTCTACCCTGGTGGCGAAACCTACCCTTACGGATCATATCATAACCGCTCAGCGGTATGGCAAGGGATATCTCGGATCAAGGAGAACATTGCTAGCGGAGTTGCTACATGTTTCTCTGTGAAGGATCAAGGTGTCGTGTACTTTGGAAACCGCTTAGTGGTTCCCAAGAAGCGGCAACTACGGCAGTTGATCCTTGAGGAAGCTCATGAATCTCCTCTCACCATTCATCCCGGTGGTACTAAGATGTATCAGGACCTACGCCAGAGGTTCTGGTGGACTAGGATGTAGAGAGACATTGCTCAATTTGTTGCTAATTGTGACGTCTGTCGTTGCGTTAAAGCAGAGCATCAATGGCCTACTGGCACCCTTCAACCTTTAGCTATTCCTGAATGGAAATGGGATAAAATTGGTATGGATTTCATCACCGGTTTTCCCAGGACCAAGAAAGGGAATAACGCAATCTTTGTCATTATCGATCGTCTTTCCAAAGTGGACCATTTCCTGCATGTTCGTGAGAGTATAACCGCTAGTCAGCTAGCAGACTTGTATATCTCCCGAATAGTGTCTCTCCATGGTGTTCCATTGGAAATCAACTCGGATCGAGGAAGTCTCTTCACCTCTCGATTTTGGGAAAGTTTCCAAAATGCTATGGGAACCCGCCTTTCCTTTAGCACCGCCTTTCACCCTCAATCAAGTGGTCAAGTAGAGCGCGTCAATCAAATTCTAGAAGATATGCTCCGAGCTTCTGTTATATCATTCGCAATGGATTGGGAGAAATGCCTTCCATTTGCCAAATTTGCTTATAACAATAGCTATCAATCTAGCCTGGGCAAAGCTCCTTTTGAGGTTCTTTATGGACGAAGGTGTCGAACGCCTCTTAACTGGTCAGAAACCGGGGAAAGACAATTCTTTGACCCGGATATGATCCAGGAAGCAGAATAGAAAGTTTGCATCATTCATGAGAAATTGAAAACAGCCCAATCTCGTCAGAAGAGTCAATATGATCGCAAGCATAAGGCCATGAATTATGAAGTCGGCGAGAAGGCTTACCTTTAGGTTACTCCTCTGAAGGGAACCCATCGATTCGGTATCAAAGGCAAATTGGTTCCTCGCTATATTGGACCCTTTCGCATTCTTGCCAAACGAGGAGAAGTTGCCTACCAATAAGAACTACCTCCGCATCTCTCCAGAGTCCATGATGTCTTCCACGTTTCTCAACTCAGGCGTTGCTTCTCGGATCCTATCTATGGAGTGGACCACGAAACGCTTGATCTCCAAGATAATCTCACATATCGAGAACACCTCGTTCGCATCCTCGATCAAGCCGAGCGTACCACTCGACGCCATAACATTAAGTTTCTCAAGGATCAATGGTCGCACCATTCTGAGAAAGAAGCAACTTGGGAAAGGGAGGATCGTCTTCGACTCGAGTATCCCGCTTTCTTTCCAGAGGATCCTAAATCTCGGGACGAGATTTTTCTGAGTGGGGGTGAGTTGTCACACCCTAGCTAGTTCATGCATTAGAGTGCTTGCATCATATTTATCTTTCATCAAAAACTTGAAATGGGGATGACAGAACCCCCAGCACCCCCTGAAACCAACTAGGGTTTACTAAAAATATTTTCAATGAACCTGAAATGCCCTTCTAAAATGTTCATCATATCTGCCTTGGTCTTAAACCACTGCCAAAAATGATGCACAAATTTCTAGGTCATCCTAGGGTCACTGGATTAAATCATTAGATATTTGAGTTTGGGCATTTAAATAATATAAAATATTTCAAATGCTCAAATAATCCCAAACTAAAATGTTCCATGTTGGATATATTCCAAACAGTGGCCATGTGCAGTTTGGTGAATTTTGAAGTTGCCTAAGTATTTTTAGAAAAGCAACAAACTTACAGAAATAAAATAAAATAGAAATAAATGGGAAAGGGACTTACCTGGCCAAACCCACGCCCCAGCCCACCTGGCGGCCCAGCATTGTGTTGGCCTGCGCCAGCCAGCTGCTTCGTCCCTACCAGGCAGGCAAGGAGGTGACGCCGAAGAGCGCGAGCTCGCCACGGCGCCACCTGCTTGCCGCTTCGCCCATGGACGAGCTGGACGACCTCCACGTCGCCCCCTCGACCCCCTGGACACGTCCATTCGCCCCATCGCCTCTCCCTCGCTCCCCTCCGCCATGGCCGACGCAGCCGATGCCACCTCGCCATCGTAGTCGTAGCCACCGCCATCTCTGCGCCGCATGACCGTCTCCAGCAGCTCCGCCGTTGTCTTCTCCATCGAGTAGGCCGAGCCCCGAGCGCTCGCGTGCCCCGAAGCCACCGCATCAACCTCGCCCGACTCCGCCACCGCTGGAGATCCCCTTCGCCATCATTGTCGTAGCAGTTCGTCCCCGACCGTGCCGCCTAGCTCATCGTCTTCACCATGAGATTTTGCCCATTCCCCTCCCTCTCGTTCCTGCTGCCGCCCTCTGCTTCGACTGCAACGAGCAGCACCGCACGCGCCGCCGCCTGAGCTCGTCGCCGACGATGCTCCGGCCAACTAACAGCCACGCCACCTTGTCCAATGAGTTCACCTCATCACGTAGGCCACGTAGGAGTTAGCCTTGAGCCTCCAAGAGCCCCACAATGACGAGTTCGACCTCACTCAAACTCCGGCAGCCGCACATCTCGTCGTCGGCGTCGTTTCCGGCGACTTGGAGCTCCACCACCACCACTCGACGCGGCTCACTCCCAGCTACGCGTAGATGGTCTCCGCCGTCCATTTGGTCGCCGTAGGGCAAATCCCGCAGTCTCCACCACGTCTGGACGTCGCCGGCGGCTAAACATCGGTGGCTCAGCGTGGTTTGACCATGTGTTTGACTCCCCAGAGTCACTGACATGTGGGCCCTACCGTCTCGTCTAACCTGGGTTAGTTTTAATCTAATCCTAACTAACTTAATTAACTAACAGAGACACTGACCAATGGGTCCCACTGGTCAGGTTTGACCTGGGCGTCCATGTTGACCTGCTGATGCAATGCTGACGCAGTAATTCCTTTTCTGGATTTAATCTTATTCAGGAAATTTCAGAAATTGTTACAAACTTCAAAAATTCATAGAAATTAATCTCTAGCTCCAAATGCAAAGTGTTATATATGAAAAATGATCAGAAAAATCCAATCTATCCATTTGTACTGGTTTCATGCATGTTTAAACAAGTTAACTTTCTGTTTAGTGCAAAACATGATAAAGCTCTATTTAAGATCTTATATGGGTTTGCAATTCGAATCTTTGGTTCAAAATGGCTCAAACTCATCTGGACATAGTTGCATTAGCCCAAAACACTGATTTTGCCATGTCTCATGCATGCATCATATTGTTGCACATTGGTTGGTGTTGATTGTATATTGGTACTCTCTGCGGCAGTATCTGTCCCGGAAGAGTATCGCGAGTATCCAAATGAGGAGCAATACCATTCTACGGACCCACAAGGCAAGCAACCAACCAATTGATCATATCGATACAATCCCATGTTCTTGCTTCTGCTTTTTTACTGCATTAAGACAACGCGTTTCAAACTGATGTGTGCTACGGTAGTTGAACCCATTTCCTTTGCATGACATGTCATTGCCACAGTAACTAGATGAAACCCACTAGCATGTGTAGGAGTTGATTGAGCCATGTGTATGTGTTTCCTACCTTGCTATGCCTAGAGTCTTGTCAGGTCTGGTTCATCTGGGTGATGGGCTAGAGTGAAATGATCATGTAGGTAATGAGAGTGATGTGTTGAACATGATTTGGTAAAGGTATCGATGAGAGGCCATGTAGGAGTACATGGTGGGTTGTTTCATTGGAACCGTCCTTAAGCACTAAGATCTGTATGTCTGATTTAAGAATCAACTACTACCATACATTGGGATCCTTAATTGACTCGCTCGACTTATTATCCACCCTAATCCTCTGTCCAGGAGTTACAAGTAGTTTCTGGTGTTTGTAGCTTACTGGAGGCCGTGGGCAGTGCTGACCCTCGGTGTCGTGGAATTAACACGTCAGATGTCCTCGTGAAAGGACTTAGTCGTGGAGCCATCGCGATGGGTTAGCTTAAAGGGGTTAAACCGGACAAAGGACACGAGAGTTTTATACTAGTTCGGCCCCTTACGATGAAGGTAAAAGCCTACGTCTAGTTGTGATGGAATTATTGGGGTTTCGATTGCCAGGGAGCAAACACGCTATGCCTGGCTTTCGAATTGTTGTTTCTTGTCCCTGAACCGCCGTCGGGTCGTCCCTATATGTACACAGGTTGACGCCCGGCCGGTTTAGAGAGTCCCGAGGCCGGCTCATACAAGTGTCCGGCTCGGTCTCTGCTTCCCTAACTTACAATACAAGTTATACAACTATAACGGTTTACCAATATGGGCCCTAATCCGCCTTTGGGCTCTGGGCCTCTAAGATTTATCAGTAAAGCGCCATCTTCTTTGTATTGATGGCCTTCAGTATGGTTGAGCGTGAACCGGCCCCTCCTGGGTGGTTTACACTCCGTAGTTATATCCCCAACATTAGGCCCCAGATTGATTTGAACCTGTTCATGTCAATCTTCAATACTTAGAAAAATTCCGTGAACACCTTCTTTCAATTATCATAAACCGCCATGATGCTTTCTCCCTGTAAACTTTGCTAAACCGCCATGACATCATCTTTTGAAAGCTGCAGTAAATCGTCATGACATCATCCCTGGCCGCTGCATCAACCTGAAACGCACCAGAGATTCATGGCTCTCCTCCGCCGCTCCTAGGAATTCGGTAAGCCCTTTTCTCTCAACCCTAGATCTGCACTAGGGTTTCAGTACTTGGCTGTGTTCATCGGTGCTCGTCCAAGCTTTATTACTTCATCCTTACTTTCTTTACTGCCTTGTTGAATCCAGACCAATCTAGCTTTTTCCTCCTGCGGCCAAAGCTACAATCTTGTTTTGCCTCACCGTAGTATCTTTAGAACCACATACAAATCCATCTGGATCTTCTTTAATTTGTTGTTGCCATTTTTAGGGTTCAGAAAATTTCCTTTACTAGGCTAGATCCAAAATTATAACATCATCTTGTGAAACCTGTTTCCTCAGCACTTAACAAATTTCAGCTCTGCTGCTTTCAATATAGGCGGTTTAACTTTGTAGAAAATCATAATCCGCTTGATACCATTAGCCGTCACTTAAACCGCCATCTTGACTTGAGTAGCAGTATCCGGCTTAACTTGAATATGTGCTTTAATTAAATCCCCCGGTTTAACATCGGTTTGTGCACATCAATCTTGAACCGTAAACCGGCTTTTGCACCTCTTTTACAGTTTGTCTTCTGAAATGGCCAAACAATTCGCCGCTTGCAACTGGGTTCCTTCCCGGATCACCGAAAGGCAACTCAATGGGTATGTTCTAACTGGCGCTTTGGCCAAGAAAGATGTCCTTCATTGGCGAGTTCCTGCCCCTGAATGCCCTCCAGTACCTCAAGATGGAGAAGTAATTGTATTCATGCAGCATCCAGACCGGGGTTTTAGCCCCCCCCCCCCCGGATCAAAGTTTTTCCGGGATGTACTTGCGAGCTTCCAACTCCATCCTCAAGATATCGGACCAAACTCTGTGTCCAACATATGCAATTTTCAAGTTTTCTATGAGGTTTACCTTCAAGAAGAACCAACTGTTGAACTCTTTCGAGATTTCTTCCATTTAAACCGTCGAACTGAATTCTCTGACGGCCCCAATACTGAACTTGGCGGAGTATTGATCCAGAAAAGGAAAGAAGTTGATTTTCCTCATGCCAAACATCACAGCCATCCTAAAGATTGGAATCAAACATGGTTCTACTATCCGAACACCACGCCTGCTGATGAAAACCCTCTGTCGGGTTACCGTGCTCACCGGCTTAGTAATAGCCATCCACTGCCTCAACGGCTCACTGCTAAAGAACGACAAACTTATGCTCCTCAAATTATTAAGCTCCGGGCCTTCTTAGCGAACGGCTTAACCGGTGTTGATCTCGTCTGTTGCTAGGTTTCATGGGGTATCCTGCCTTTAAGCCGCCGCACGAGGTTGATGCATGAGTATACCGGGGACATCAAGGACCCTTAATGATACCATGAAATAGAGATGACTGATGATGAAGTCACTGAGTGTGTCAAGAAGATGCTGGATGAACAGGTCGCTGAATGCAGCAAAACCGGATTGGTCCCCTTTTGCACCTCCAACAAACCGCCAGGCGTAAGAATTTACCTTCTTTTTTTGTAAGCCGTCTACTCTTTAACTTTTTCCTGATAACCTTTTTGTTTATCTGTACAAGCCAGAGACCCATTCCGGAAGAGAAAAACTCAAGACAAACCGGCCAAGGCTCAAGACAAACCGGCGAGGGCTCTTTGTGCCAAGAGCAAGGCCACAAAGAGGCCTGCCAAGAAGAAAACCGCCGAGTCCTATGATCTGCCAGAAGACGTCGATGAATCGGAACAAGAGGTAGAACTTGACTCCCTTGGTTCATTTTTCATACACCTTATTGACAATGACTATCCCCAGGATGATGCGGAAGCTAGTCGCGCTGACCATGTAGAGGTAATCTCCCTTTCCTCTGATTCAGAACATATGTCGGTTCAAAAACTTCGCCGTGTAGTTCGGAAAGTAAAACAGTCACACCCTCTTGCTCATTTGGATCCACAATTTTCTTTAAAGACACAGCAACATGAAAGTCATCGCACAACCTGGCATAGCGGCCAACAGGTCACTTACTCCGGTTTACCGGATACACCAACCCGAAAGCATCGTCCAGAGGTGTCTTGTTCTTCCAATAAATCTTATCCTTTGGCGGGTTGCTTCCGATATCCACTTAATCCGTCTGATTCGAATTACCAGGTGACTTCCAATTCTTCATCTGGCGATTCATCAACTACCCAAATTCCTCCTCTCAAAATCGTCCCTGGGTAAGTAGACTGAGTTTTTAGTTTATCCTTCTTGTGCCTGATATCTGATACTAACATTTGCTTGTTATTTTGCAGTGCCAAAGGCCGGCTCAGCAAGAAAGCAAAGAACATATGCTTCTGCAGAGGATGTTGAACCGGAGAAGATTCCAGAAGACGCTGGTGGGAATACTAACACTGCTGTGGATGATCTTATACCTCAAGATGAAGATACTTATGCTAATCCGCCGGAAGTTACCCAGCTAGTCCTCATCCTGACCCGCCCAGCCCAGCCAAAGACGAAGATCTGCCAAGCCCAGCGAGGGGTACTGTCAATCCGCCAAGCCCGTCAAAAGGTGGCGATGATGATGTTATTATCACCGGTACTGGTCACACTGCCCCTGGCAACCCGGTTGCTTTATCAAAGCATACTGCCAAGGAAGAGTTTGCTGCTATGGGCAAGGGAAAAGGAAAGACAGATCTGTCTAGCTATGTTAACCTTACTGCCCAGGAGCTTCATTCCTGATTCCTAAACCGCCTATACACAAGCCGGAATTATGAGGCCGGTTTGGTGAACACGATGAAGGAGCGCTATGAGGTAATCTTCAAAACATGTTAAACTGTCTTGTTCTGTATACCAACTCCATTGTAGCCCCCAAGGGCTAGTTTATCTCTTGAAGATAAACCGGGACTTTTAAGATCAAGAACACTTCAACTGAGTAGCCCCCAAGGGCCGGTTTACCTTATCAAGATGAACCGGGACTTTCTGTTAAACATTGTGTCCTTATTGACTGCCTTCACCTTTGATTTGACTGATCAATTAGGCATTAGCCCCCAAGTGCCAAGCTTAATACTTGTATTGAGCCTTGGGACTTTAAAATATCCATTTTAAGAAACAATCCACATTAGCCCCCAAGTACCAAGTGTATAACTTGTTATGTGCTTGGGACTTTGAGAGAAATATTAACAGCTTCATCATCTGACTTTGGTAGGCCGATATAAACACCAAAGATTCCCAAATCGCCGACCTTCAAGAAAATAGCAAGTCCTAGCAAGAAGAGACCTCCAAAGCCAAAGATGAACTAAAGGGCGCTTTGACAGCCATGGAACAATTGAAAGATGGCTTCAAGAATGAATGTGTCAGCTAGGAAACTGAAAAGGCTGCTTTGTTGAAGTGGGCTGAAGACGCCGAGGCAGCTCTTAAACTGGTGGCGGAAGAGTTAACTGGGCTGAAGCATCAAGTGAATGCTATGACTTCTGCAATATTTGGTAAGCACTTCGTAAGAACATGTCTGAAGTACCTTCGAATTTGCCGGTTTAACATTAAATTCTTAAACCGTTGCAGGTAGTCGTATTGCTCATCTGGGCACAGATATGCGGATGAAGTTGAAGGCAGTCTTTATGTTGATTGAGCAACTGTATACTGGTGCACAACGAGTCATCTGTGCGGCTTCGTACAACAAACCGGCACCAATTTTGATCAAGGATACTTTGGCCAGGCTATCAATGACTCCTGCTTAGATAGAGGAGGTGAAGCGATCTGCTGCTAGGGCGAGCGCGCTATCAGCGTTGACTCATGCCAAAGCTTGGATAGCTGACCTGATCCGGTTGATATCGCAAAGGGTTATCCTGGTGAACAGGCAGACGGGTCAACATTTGATAGTGAAGCCCTTAAAGCTCTGACAAAGGAGATGCGCCCATTGGCAAGCCAATTGGCTGAAGAGGCTAACTTGTCCACTCATCGGTCCTTCTATGATGCAGACAACAGACGGGTTGATGCTGCTGTGAAAGAAGTGCAGAATCTCATCCCGCCAATCCATAAGCACACCTATGCCCCTGACGTTGAACCATCCAATCTTATAAGTGAAGAAGCTGTCTTCCAGGCTTTAACCCGGATTGACTAGACCACCACTGACTTCCAGCCACTGGATGGAGAGGAGGAGGTTGAACCGACACCAGAGGATCCATCAACTTCACGTCAACCTGGTGACGAGTCTTAACCCGGCAACGGGCTTGGTTTCCACAGATTGCTGTGTGAAGAACAATCATTATTTTGGGCCTCAAAGCGCCTTGTAATAGGCTAGTTAAAATACTGTGATCTGCTGCACTGATGCATGACTTTGTTTGATCCGCCATGATATTTGCTATGCTTGCTTATATACTTTGATAATTTCATGCGATCCTTATGTCTGCATAAAAAGAATTGTCCAGGCAGTTTACTGCCGGACGGGTCATAATGCCCAATACAAAGCCTGGTTAATTACCAAAGCTGAATCAAAATATGAAACAGATCATACCTGTGATATTTAAATCACTTAGTTGGTTTACCAACTTGGATTGTAGTAAGAGTAAGAACCCAAATCTTGAGTATTGATAACTCCCACCATGCAGTGCTGGTGTATATGATAAGCCATACCGGGTTGTGATAAACACCGGATGATCATGCTGGCGACATGTAGTCAAAGCCAGTCCGGGTTATTAAACACCAGTTTGATAATAAATATGGTCTGACAACTTGTAGCTGAAAGCCAAGCAGGGTTAACAAACACCGGGTTATTATGATGACTGAAAAGCCATACCGGGTCAAGAGACACCGGTTCAACATAAACTTTATCAAAGGGTAAAAACTTGGCAAAAAGCAAATAAAACCATGTAGTCGAGGCTTTTCAAGGGCTGCCAGGCCCAAATTCAAGGCTTTTCATGGGCTGCCAGGCCGTTGAGTTAAACCATTTTGCAAAGCCTTTTAAGATGGACCTCCAACTAACCAATCGTCGTTTTAACTTTGACAAGTTTAGGGTCTGTATAAGATTGACTTGTCAAATGTTCGGCGGGTCATGCCAGGATTACCTGGATAGGAGTGGCTTACTTGATGAAGGCAGGTTAACCCAGGGTTTTAGGTGAATACACCAAGCTTCAAAGCCGTTCTTGATAGGGTCCTTTCAAACTCATTGTTGCAGTGCACAAAGAGCCCCCAAGTAACTTTTGTGAGCTATGCTCAATGGCTGCCTATGTTTGAGCTGTGCGTAGCATCCAAACTCTCTTTGGCCCCTTGGGTGCGAAGCTCCCAAGATGTACTGTGGCATGATAGCCGGTTTAACAGGCAGAACTCTGCTTTGTCAGTTGAATCCCTCATGTAACCAAAAGATATTTGAAGAAAACGGCAGAGGCCCTGCTTATAGCAAGGATGCCGGTTTATTATATTGATCATAATATATACATTGTCAAAATATGTACATAAGAGAAGCCTATGGCTCAGGTGTAATAAGGCCGAAGGAGAGCTATGTTCCAAGGCCGCCGGGTCTCCTCCTCAGATATGCGTGAGTCTGCATGCTCTCGAACATCAATGAGGTAGTATGATCCATTGTGCAAATTCTTGCTAACCACAAAGGGGCCTTCCCAAGGTGGGGATAACTTGTGCATATCGGTCTGATCCTGGATGAGCCGGAGCACCAAGTCGCCTTCTTGAAAGGTTCTTATTTTAACCCGGCGGCTGTGATAACGCCGCAGGTCTTGCTGATAAACCACCGAACGAGCCAAAGCCATGTCCCGCTTCTCATCTAACAGGTCCAACGCCTCCTGGCGTGCTTGCTCATTGTCCGCTTCAACATAATTAGCAACCCGGGGAAAATCATGATGAATATCACTTGGGAGGACCGCCTCTGCCCCGTAAACCATGAAGAAAGATGTGTAACTCGTTGATCTGTTGGGGGTGGTGTTGATGCTCCATAACACAGAAGGTAATTCTTCCATCCAACAACCCGGCGTCCGCTTTAAAGGAACCATAAGCCGGGGCTTGATACCCTTCAAAATTTCTTGATTAGCTCTCTCAGCTTGACCATTAGACTGGGGTGAGCCACAGATGCTATATCAAGCCGGATGTGCTCTCTCTGACAGAAGTCCTCCATCTCACCTTTAGAAATGTTTGTGCCATTATCTGTGATGATGTTGTGTGGAAAACCAAAGGGGAAGATGATCTTTTTGATAAATTGAACCGTCGTAGTTGTGTCACACTTGCTTACGGGCTCCGCTTCAACCCATTTAGTGAACTTGTCAACTGCCACCAACAGGTGGGTCTTCTTATCCTTGGATCGCTTAAAAGGTCCCACCATATCAAGCCCCCAAGTAGCAAACGACCAAGTGATGGGAATTATCCGTAGTTCTTGAGCCGGAACATGAGCTCGGCGTGAAAACTTCTGACAAGCGTCACACCGCTTTACCAGATCCTCAGCATCAGCATGAGCTGTCAACCAATAGAACCCATGAAGAAAGGCTTTAGCCACCAGGGACTTTGAACCGGCATGGTGGCCACAATCCCCTTCATGGATCTCACGTAGAATCTCTTGGCCTTCTTCAGGAGAAACACAATGCTGGAATACGCCTGAAACGCTGCAGTGGTGTAACTCGCCATTGTGAATAACCATGGACTTTGATCCCCGGACTATCTGTCTGGCTAGAACTTCATCATCTGGTAGCTCGCCCCGGTTCATATACGCCAAATATGGAACCGTCCAATCCGGAATTACATGTAAAGCGGCTACCAATTGGGCCTCCGGATCAGGAACAGCTAACTCCTCTGTAGGCAACTTAACGGACGGGTTATGCAAGATATCTAAAAAGGTATTGGGTGGTACCGGTTTACGCTGAGATCCCAGCCGGCTTAAAGCATCTGCTGCTTCGTTTTTGCACCGATCAATATGCTCAACCTGATAACCTTTGAAGTGACCCGCCACAATATCCACCTCGCGTCTGTAAGCCGCCATGAGTGGATCATTAGAATCCCAAGTGCCAGAAACTTGCTGGGCCACCAGATCAGAGTCTCCAAAGCATCGTACCCGGCTTAAATTCATTTCCTTCGCCACAGGGAGACCGTGGAGTAAAGCCTTGTACTCAACTGCATTGTTAGTACAATGAAACATTAAACAGAGAACATAACAAATTTTATCACCTCGAGGGGAAGTAAGGACAACTCCAGCCCCCGAGCCCTCCAATTGCCTGGATCCGTCAAAGTGAATAGTCCAGTATGTGTTATCCGGTTTGTCCTCTGGTGCCTGTAGCTCGGTCCAATCATTGATGAAGTCAACAAGCGCCTGAGATTTGATGGCTGTCCGAGGCATATACTTTGCCCACTTTGCAACCCGGCAAGTTGCTTCCCAGTTCTGAATTATATCGCCCAAAGGAGCAGAACTGACCACTGTGATGGGATGGCCTTGAAAGTATTGCTTGAGCTTCCGAAGCGCCATAAAAACCCCATATACCAGCTTTTGCCAATGCAGATATCGTTGCTTCGACTCGATGAGCACCTCACTGATATAATAAACTGGCCGTTGAACCGGATTCCTTCCCAGACTCCTTGCGCTCAACCACAATTACCACACTGACAGCACGGAATTAGCAGCAACATACAATAACAGGGGCTCCTTGTCAACCGGAGTAGCAAGAACCGGCGGTTCAGCTAACTGCCGCTTCAAGTCCTCAAATGCCGCATCAGCTGCGTCACTCCAGACAAAAGTGTCTGTTTTCTTGAACATCTGATACAGAGGGATCTGCAATTCGACCCGCCAGACGCTGAACATCATTAATACACGCTGGTTTAGCCAAAGATGTAATTGCCTTGATCTTTTCCGGATTAGCCTCAATGCCTCTGTTGGACACCAGAAAGCCTGAAAGCTTGCCTGTCGGAACACCAAAAACACACTTGTCCGGATTGAGCATCATCTTATAAACCCGAAGTTTGTCAAAGGTCTCCTTGAGATCATCTATCAATGTCTCCTTCTTCCTTGATTTTACTACAATGTCATCCACATATGCGTGAACATTGCGCCCAATCTGAGTGAAGACAATTCTGCACACAGCAGTGATAAGTTGCCTGGGCACTCTTGAGCCCAAAGGGCATAGAAACATAGCAAAAGGCTCCAAAGGGAGTGATGAAGGCTGTCTTCTCCTGGTCCTTAACTGCCATTTTGATCTGATGATAACCAGAATAAGGATCCAAGAAACTCAAACGCTCACAAACCACCGTCGCATCAATGATCTGATCAATATGCGGGAGAGCAAAAGGATCTGCCGGACAAGCTTTGTTCAAATCTGTGTAGTCCACACACATGCACCAAGTGTCGTTTTTCTTAAGAACCAGCACCCGATTAGCCAACCAATCAGGATGAAATACTTTGACGATGAACCCGACAGCCAACAGTCGGGCTACCTCCTCACCAATGGCCTTGCGTCTTTCCTCGTTAAAGCGGCGAAGAAACTGCTTGACCGGTTTAAACTTGGGATCAATATTGAGAGTGTGTTCAGCGAGTTCCCTCGGTACACCTGGCATGTCAGAAGGCTTCCATGCAAAAATGTCCCAGTTCTCACGGATGAACTCGATGAGCGTGCTTTCCTATTTCGGATCCAAATTGGTGTTGATACTAAACTGTTTGGATGGATCGCCAAGAACAAAATCAACAAGTTTAGTCTCATCGGCCGGTTTGAACTTCAGGGTCGGGTCATGCTCAGTGGTGGGCTTCTTCAGAGGGGTCATGTCTGCCGGATCAACATTGTCTTTGTAGAACTTCAACTCCTCTGTGGCACAAACCGACTCAGCATAGGCCGCATCACCCTCCTCGCAATCCAAAGCAATCTTTTGACTTCCATGTACTGTGATGGTCCCCTTATGACCCGGCATTTTGAGCTGTAAATAAATATAGCAGGGCCTCGCCATGAACTTCGCGTAAGCCGGCCGTCCAAATAGTGCATGATATGGGCTCTGGATTTTCACCACTTCAAAGGTTAATGTTTCAGACCCGGAGTCGTGCTCATCACCAAACACAACCTCCAAAGCTATCTTGCCAACAGGATATGCCGATTTACCTGGTACTACACCATGAAAAATAGTGTTTGACGGTTTAAGACTCTTGTCTGTCAACCCCATGCGACGGAAGGTTTCATAATACAGGATGTTGATACTGCTCCCTCCATCCATCAGTACCTTCGTAAATTTATAACCTCCCACCTGAGGTGCCACCACTAAAGCCAAATGACCCGGATTATCAACCCGGGGCGGATGATCCTCTCTGCTCCACACAATGGGCTACTCAAACCACCGCAAGTAACATGGCACTGCCGGTTCAACAGGATTAACTGCCCTCTTGCGAAGCTTCTGATCAAGCTTGCACAAGCTAGTAGTGAACACATGATACTGCCCGCCATTCAACTGCTTTGGGTGACTCTGAAAACCTGAGTGCTGTTGATTCCCCTGATTACTCTGTTGGTTATTGCCGCCTTGGCTGTTCTGGTTGCCCTGATTATTCTGAAATCCCGAGTTTGAACCGCCGCCACCATGAAAACCTGGACCTGAACCGCCCGACGAACCCTGATCATACCGGAAGAGATCAGAGTTTTTGAACTCCTTCATAATGAAACAATCCTTCCAAAGATGTGTTGCTGGGACCTCCTTGGTCCCATGCTTTGGATAGGGATGGTTTAGTAGATGCTCTAGATTCATACCTCCACTGCGCTAGGGCGGTTTACCTTTACGACGCTGCATATTGGTGTTAGCCACAAAATCTGAATTATCTGCTTTGCGCTTACCGTTATTCCCATGGCTCCCTTGGTTGTGATGTTGTCCCTTTGCACCGCCGTTCTTCTTTCCCTTCTCTGGTTTCTCCTCGTCAGAATCAGGATCCTTGGTATTATCAGAATCGGCATATTTAACCAAGGCTGCCATAAGTGTTCCCATGTCATTGAAGTGGCGCTTGAGCCGTCCCAACTTCATCTTCAGTGACTTAAACCAGCAATTACGCTCCAACGTGATGATCGCCGAACCAGCATTAATGTGGTCTGATGAATGCAAGACTTCCGAAACCCGGCACACCCAATGAGTTATTGACTCGTTCTCTCCTAGAACACAGGCATCCAGATCTACAATGGACATAGGTTGTTTGCATGTATCCTTGAAGTTTGTTATAAACCGGGCCTTCAATTGGTCCCATGACTCGATGGAATTGGCTGGCAGGTTTTTCAACCAAGTGCGGGTTGTCCCTTCCAACATCATTGTGAAGTATTTTGCACAGGCCGCTTCATCCACATCCAGCATCTCCATCGCCATCTCATAACTTTCAACCCACGCCTCGGGAGGTTGATCGGCGGTGTAATTAGGTACCTTACGCGGACCCTTGAAATCCTTAGGTAGTTGCACATTAAGGAGAGCCGGAATGAGACACGGCACTCCCCAGGAGCTGAAGGCAAGCCTGGTGCCTCGGTCTACTAACGCTGCTGGCTGAACCAGGGCGGGTTGATGACGACTCGCGTATTGTGCTGCTAATGCGGCCTCCCTTCATGCTCTGCCATTATCCACCATGTCTTGAGCATATTTGCCTCACCATGCGCCGGATTGGGCCCTTGAGGGGCGTTACAGCAGCGTGCACTGCTGGACACCTCCGGTTCATCCATGTGCCTGCTATAACTTTTGGTCGGATGGGGGGTCAAGTGAATCCCTCGGCTGTATGAATAAGCCTTCTGCTGCACCATAGCGGTCTGAAGAAGATCTGAGGGAGTCCTGGATTAGGGGGTGTCCGGATGTCCGGACTATGACCTTTGGTCGGACTCCCGGACTATGAAGATACAAGATTGAAGACTTCGTCCCGTGTCCGGATAGGACTTTCCTTGGCGTGGAAGGCAAGCTTGGCGATACGATATGTAGATCTCCTCCAATTGTAACCGACTCTGTGTAACCCTAGCCCTCTCCGATGTCTATATAAACCGGAGAGTTTTAGTCCGCAGGACGAACAACAATCATACCATAGGCTAGCTTCTAGGGTTTAGCCTCTCTGATCTCATGGTAGATCCACTCTTGTACTACCCATATCATCAATATTAATCAAGCAGGAGTAGGGTTTTACCTCCATCGAGAGGGCCCGAACCTGGGTAAAAACATCGTGTCCCTTGTCTCCTGTTACCATCCGCCTAGACGCACAGTTCGGGACCCCCTACCCGAGATCCGCCGGTTTTGACACCGACATTAGTGCTTTCATTGAGAGTTCCTCTGTGTCGTCACCTTTAGGCCCGATGGCTTCTTCGATCATCAACCACAACGCGGTCCAGTGTGAGACCTTTCTCCCTGGATAGATCTTCGTATTCGGCGGCTTTGCACTGCGGGCCAACTCGCTTGGCCATCTGGAGCAGACCGAAAGCTACGCCCCTGGCCATCAGGTCAGGTTTGGAAGTTTAAACTACACGGTCGACATCTGCGGGGACTTGATCTTCGACGGATTCGAGCCACGGCCGAGCACGCCGCACTGTCACGATGGGCATGATTTAGCTCTGCTGCCGGACAACACCCAGAGTGTTGCTCAGGTGCCCGCTCCGACCATTAGCTCGGAGCCGACTGCGCCAATTGGGGACAGACGGTTGGACGCCGCCCTAGGTGCCGTAATCCCTATGGCGATAGAGCTGAACACCAGCCTAGTCCTTGGTGAGGCCTATGACTCCATGGTGTTGGACTCCGTTCCGAACTCCGAATCTTCCGCACCTCTTCCGATCGAACCCGATTGGGCTCCGATCATGGAGTTCACCGCCGCGGACTTCTTTCAGCACTTGCCCTTTGGCAATATCTTGAATTCACTAAAGTCTCTTTCTTTGTCGGGAGAGCCCTGGCCGGATTACGGTCGGCATGGTTGGGATACGGACGACGAAGAAATTCGAAGCCCACCCACCACCCACTTCGTAGCCACTGTCGACGATTTAACCGACATGCTCGACTTCGACTCCGAAGACATCGACGGTATGGACGCCGATGAAGGAGACGACCAAGAACCAGCACCTATAGGGAACTAGAAAGTCACCTCGTCATATGACACATACATGGTGGACACCCCCAAAGCAGGGGATGGCGATGAAAAAACGGAAGACGACCCCTCCAAGAAGCAACCCAAGCGCCGATGTCAGCGGCGCCGGTCTAAATCCCGCCAAAGTAAAAACGGCGAGTCCGACACCGGAGATAACAACACGCCGGATAGTGCCGAAGACAACCCCCTAAAATAGGATTCAGCGCAGGAGAATGAAGGAGCCAGCCCTCACGAGAGAGCTGAGGACAGGGAGGTCGAGGACGACAATTATATGCCTCCCTCCGAAGACGAGGCAAGCCTCGACGATGACAAATTCGTTGTGCCAGAGGATCCCGTCGAACAAGAGCGTTTCAAACGCAGGCTTATGGCCACGGCAAGCAGCCTCAAGAAAAAACAGCAGCAGCTTAGAGCTGACCAAGACTTGCTAGCCGACAGATGGACCGAAGTCCTGGCGGCCGAAGAGTATAAACTCGAACCCCCCTCCAAGAGCTACCCAAAGCGCAGGCTGCTACCCCAACTTGAGGAGGAAGCAACTAAACCTACATCACCAGCGTACGACGCGCCCGATCGGCCACCCCATGGCCGTGACAGAGAGGCCTTCAGGCCCTCGACCCAAGCCGCACCCCGGCACCGCTCAAAAAATACTAGAGTGCGGGGAGACGCAACAGACCTGCGAGACATATTGGAGAATAAGGCAAGGCAAACAAGAACGATATACGGATCGCCTGGGCACCCCACTTCACGTGACGATAACCGTCACGCCAGATATGACAAATACGGCCAGGCCGAACACAGAAGACAAAGCTCATCCGAGCTGCGTCGCGATATAGCCCAGTATAGGGGCGCCACACACCCACTATGCTTCACAGACGAAGTAATGGATCATCAAATCCCCGAGGGTTTTAAACCCGTCAACATCGAATCATACGATGGCACAACAGATCCCGCGGTATGGATCGAGGATTATCTCCTTCATATTCACATGGCCCGTGGTGATGATCTACACGCCATCAAATACCTCCTGCTCAAGCTTAAAGGACCAGCTCGACATTGGCTTAACAGCCTGCCAGCAAAGTCAATTAGTTGCTGGGAGGACCTGGAATCCGCATTCCTTGACAACTTCCAGGGCACTTATGTGTGACCACCAGATGCCGATGACCTAAGCCACATAATCCAGCAGCCAGAGGAATCGGCCAGACAATTCTGGACACGGTTCCTAACCAAGAAAAATCAAATAGTCAACTGTCCGGATGCCGAGGCCCTTGCAGCCTTCAGGCACAACATCCGAGACAAATGGCTTGCCCGGCACCTAGGACAGGAAAAGCCGAAATCTATGGCAGCCCTCACGACACTCATGACCCGCTTTTGCGCGGGCGAAGACAGCTGGCTAGCTCGTAGCATTAACATAACCAAGAGCCCTGGCAATTCGGATACCAAGGACAACAATGGCAGGTCACGTCGCAACAAGCACAAGCACCACATTAACAGTGACAATACTGAGGATATGGCAGTCAATGCCGGATTCAGAGGCTCTAAACCCGGTCAGCGGAAGAAGCCATTCAAAAGAAACCCTCCGGGCCCATCCAGCTTAGACCGGATACTCGACCGCTCGTGCCAGATACATGGCACCCCCGAACAACCAGCCAACCACACCAACAGGGACAGTTGGGTGTTCAAGCAGGCAGGCAAGTTAAGTGCCGAAACCATAGACAAGGGGCTGTGTAGCGATGACAAGGAGGAGCCCCGGCCGCCGAACAACAGAGGACAGAAGGGATTCCCCCCGCAAGTGCGAACAGTGAACATGATATACGCAACCCACATCCCCAAAAAGGAGCGGAAGCGAGCTCTCAAGGACGTCTATGCATTGGAGCCAGTCGCCCCAAAGTTCAACCCATGGTCCTCCTGCCCGATCACTTTTGATCGAAGGGACCACCCCACTAGCATCTGTCACGGCGGATTCGCCGCATTGGTCCTAGACCCAATTATCGACGGATTTCACCTCACCAGAGTCCTCATGGACGGCGGTAGCAGCCTGAACCTGCTTTATCACGATACAGTGCGAAAAATGGGTATAGATCCCTCAAGGATTAAACCCACAAAGACAACCTTTAAAGGCGTCATAGCAGGTGTAGAAGCCAGTTGTACAGGCTCGGTTACACTCGAAGTGGTCTTCGGATCCCCGGATAATTTCCGAAGCGAAGAGTTAATCTTCGACATAGTCCCATTCCGCAGTGATTATCACGCCCTGCTCGGACGAACCGCATTTGCAAAATTCAATGCGGTGTCGCACTATGCATATCTCAAGCTCAAGATGCCAGGCCCTCGTGGAGTCATCACGGTAAATGGAAACACCGAAGCTCTCTCCGAACGGAGGAGCACACGGCGGCCCTGGCGGCGGAAGTACAGAGTAGCCTCTCAAGGCAATTCTCCAATTCGGGTGTTAAACGTCCGGAGAACATCAAGCGAGCCCGAAGTAACCTACAACAAAGCCGGCTGGCATGTTCCGAGCAAGCATAGCAGTGCGGCCCCAACCCCAGCCCTCGCCAGACGGTGATATCGGTACCACGCGTACATAATTACGCTTTGGAAATACCGTCGGCATAAGGGGAGGGGCACAACTACGGCACGCCCAGAATGCGGCTCAACCGCACTTAGGGGCTCCCTATTCCGCCGTTTCCCTTTTTATACTTTCAGGACCCAACTATTCGGAAGGCCTGTCCGGCAATACACTCGCCGAACACACGATGCAACAGCCAGGGAGAGAACAAGCCGCGTCAAATGTCTAGGTGGTCTCTATAACGAGCTTAATACCTGTTTTACTTAAAGTCCCGCAGCTTACCCCTGGAGGGGGATATGTCAAATAATCCCATCTCTTGCTTATCGCTCTATTTGTATCGTTCTGCTTTCATAGCAGCCCTTTTTTAATAAACAATACATAGCTCTTATCTATTATTGTACTCATCTATTTTTTATACAAAATATGTTCAGTCATGACATTATGCAACCGTACACTTTGGTATGGCCAATAACCAGGGGCTTAAGCACCCCATAACATGGTGTGAGAAGACCGAACACTCTCATGAGTGCGGCACCCCGAACTTATAGCACTATATGCATCGGCTCCGAATCATGTCTTGGGTCAATAGTTGGGTTTGCCTGGCTCCCATGTTTTGGTACCTTATGTTCCGCAATGTTGGCTAAGGTAGCGCTGGGAGTACTACTGCGATTGTGCCCCAGTTGAGCTGGGTTAACACCTCAGTAGAGAAAGCTAAAACTGACCGTCATGATAGTGCAAGAGACCGGTCGCTATTCACGAGGTTTTTCGAGTCCTTAAAGACTTATGCCGCTTCGAGCGAGGAGCCAGATTTATCTGGCCCGGGCGTGGATAGCGCCCCGAACTCGGTCTTCCGAATACTAGGGGCTTCGCCGAAATTTAAAATTATAGAATTCTATGGCTAAGTGAGAGTGATAAAGCATTATAAGTCCGATGGCCTTGTTCGTTGTGCTGAGCGCCTCCCTAGATGGACCCAAGAATGGGAACAAGAGCGCTCAGGTTTATCCCAAACACCCCAGCACTCGTGGCATGGGGGCAGAAGCCGACGACTTGCATCTCTCAAATTTAATAAACAGCCGCACAGAAGGTAATATTTTAAATTAACAAGCGTTGCTTAACGCATATGAACAAAGTTTTCAGCGTACAGGATAACAGATGAGAGTCTACTCAAAAATTACATCTTTGGAGCATTCGTCCGCTATAAGGCGGGCACCCTTCAGGACGCCCTTATAATACATCTCGGGCATGCGACACTCCTTGCCCGGTGGTGGCGCGTCCGTCAAAAGCTTCTCAGCGTCCAGCTTGCCCCAGTGCACTTTAGCACGAGCAAGGGCACGACGGGCACCTTTGATACAGACGGAGCACTTGATGACCTCAATCCACGGACACGCGTCCACCAGCCGTCGCACCAGACCAAAGTAGCTCCCAGGCATGGCTTCTCTAGGCCACAGCCGAACTATGAGGCCCTCCATGGCCTGTTCGGCTACCTTGTGGAGCTCGACCAGCTGCTTCAGCTGGTCGCTCAGGGGCACCGGATGTTCGGCCTCAGCATACCAAGACCAGAACACCTTTTCCGTCAAGCTCCCCTCCTCGGCTCAGTAGAATGCAGCGGCATCAGACACACTACGGGGCAGATCGGCGAACGCTCCTGGAGAGCTCCGGATTCGGGTAAGTAACAGATAATTTACTTTTATATTCTTGCTTTGCATAAAGAATGCCATACCCGCTGCTATCTTCTTCATCGCCTCGATCTCCTGGAGGGCCTTCTGGGCTTCGGCCTTAGCGGTCTTGGCACTCTCAAGAGCCAAGGCGATCTCGGACTCTCGAGTCTTCGAGTCACGCTCCAAACTCTCGTGTTTTTCCACGAGAGCCTGGAGCTCTTGCCGCACCTCCGCCACCCGCGCCTCCTGCTTCTCTTGCTCGGTGCGCTCCAAGGCCGCACTGTTTTCGGCCTTGGAGACCACCTCCTTCAGGGTCGCCACCTCGGCCGTGGCCCCTGCAACATTTACGTTGGTCCTGCCATTATTTGCAATCAAGTATTTCTATATACATTTACATGCGGTACTACATACCCTCCTTGTCCTCAAGCTGCTTTTTGGCACGGCCGAGCTCACTCTCGGACCGCTCGAGGCTCTCCTTCAATGAATTGACCTCCACAGTCAGTGCGGCAGAGGTCAGCAGCGCAGCCTGCATTCCCATATTGACATATTTTTATTAGACTCCTGCGTATATGTTTTTAGATCCTCAGCTCGGCTTTTCTTTCCGAACGCCGAACTGAGCATCAGGGGCTACTGTCTATGCGGTAACATTTTTATATGTTTTTGAACACATACCTCAAAGCCCGTTAACAGGCTTGTACAGGCTTCCGTCAGCCCGCTCTTGGCGGACTGAACCTTCTGAATCACCGCACTCATAACAGTGCAGTGTTCCTCGTTGATGGAGGCGCCGTTAAACGCCTCTAGCAAATTGCCCGGCGCCTCCGGGTGGATGGAAGTCGCCGGCGTCGCAGGCTTGCCCTTCTTATGAAGGCGCCACCTGTCAGACTCCGAAACCGCTGATGGTTCCGGAGCAGTGTCCGGCCCGGGGCCGGACTTAGATCCCTCTAGGGCTTTACCCCCTTTGGGCCTGGAGTCCGAAAGGTCGCCTTGTGGCGCCTCCAGGACCACCTCCTCCTGGTTTTGTCCCCTACGGGACTCCACCTCAGCATCGTATGTAGGGAGAGGGGAGGAGGCCGTCGGAAGCGAAGCGCTGTTCACGTCTGATGAATTCAGAGAGTCGTTCGACGAATCGCCAAGCTGAGCTCTGGGCGGACTGCATAATTAGATTCGGCATTAGAAGCTATCGAATAATAAAGGAGTGCAATAAGTCATTCGGGTAGGCGGACACTCACGATTTTGCCAGGGGCTTGACCCTGGATGGCCATTCCCCCCCCCCCCCTCCTGCCGTCTTCGGTGTCGGGGGCGTAGTCCGGCAGAAGGGTTTTCCCCTTCTTGGACCCTCCGGCTTCCCCAGTTGGGGCGGCCTTTCTTTTTGTTCCTCCCCCCGTTGGAGGGCGAGAGGCTTCTTGTTCTTCTTCCTCCTCCTCGTCTTCGGAGGCGGAGGGTGCGTTGGGGTTGTCGGGCAAATCCGATGCCACCGGGCACCGGGAACTCTTTCGGGTCCCCATGGCCTTCTCTTTGGCCTTCTTCTCCGGCACCACGTGAGGTGCCGGAACCAGTAGCTTTGCTAATTGCGCGTCTGCTGGGCCTTCGGGCAAAGGAGCCGGACAGACAAATTGTCCGGATGTCCTCTTCCAGTCCTGTCAAAGGAATGGGGGTATAGATCCCACATATAGCCACACTATGAAATTCGGGTATCCCGTAAGGGACTAAATGTAAGCTTACTTCGGAGGCTTGACGTTTGGCACAGAATCCGCGATCCTCGGTGACGGGAGGGGAGACCTCGAAACTCTTGAAAAGCACCTTCCAGGCGTCCTCGTGCTTCGTTTCGAAGAGCCGAGATAGATTCTGGTGCTGGGCCGGGTCGAACTCCCACAAATTGAAGTCCCGTCGTTGACACGGGAGGATCCGACGGAAGAGCATGACCTGGACCATGTTGACAAGATTGACCTTCTTGGTCACCAGGTCTTGGATGCAGGTTTGGAGTCCGGTCACCTCTTCCGGATTGCCCCACGACAGGCCCGTCTCTTTCCAGGATGTGAGCCGGGTGGGGAAGCCGGATCGAAATTCGGGGGCCGCTGCCCACTTAGGGTCACGCGGCTCGGTGATATAAAACCACCCCGATTGCCACCCTTTGATGGTTTCCATGAAGGCACCCTCGAGCCAGGTGACGTTGGCTATCTTGCCCACCATGGCACCTCCGCATTCCGCTTGTCGGCCTTTCACAACCTTCGGCTTGACGCTGAAGATCTTCAGCCATAGGCCAAAGTGGGGCTGGATGCGGAAGAAGGCCTCACACACGACGATAAACGCCGAGATATTGAGAATGAAGTTTGGGGCCAGATCGTGGAAGTCCAGGCCGTAGTAGAACATGAGCCCCCGGACGAACGGGTGAAGAGGAAAACCCAGTCCGCGGAGGAAATGGGGAAGAAAAACAAACCTCTCATGGGGCCTGGGGGTGGGGATGAGTTGCCCCACATCTGGAAGCCAGTGCGCGATGTCGTTAGACAAGTATCCGGCTTCTTCAGTTTTTTGATTTGCCCCTCCGTGACGGAGGAGGCCATCCATCTACATCCCGCTACGGACATGGTTGGAGAAGGTTGAGGTGGGAAGTGCGGGCTTGGGCGCTGGAGCTCGAGCGCGCAGGGACGGATAAGCAAAGGAGGAAGAAGGCGCGGATGGAAAAGGCGGATTCTTATCCCCTTATATGGGCGGCCAAAACTACGAGCCCCCCACCGGCCTAATAAAACTCGCTTATCTCCCAAGCGCCGCGGTTAATGGCGCGGTTGGGTTACCCACACCCGTATTGATGAGAATCCCGGAATAAGGGGACACGATCTCTGCTTTGACAAGACGTGCCAAGGAAACCGCCACGCTAAACGCGCTGAGGTGGAACAATAAAATGAATAAAAGCCTGGCCGTGGCATGATGTCACGCGGCGGAATACGTCAGCAGATCCGATTAACGCAAATATTATTCTCTCTACGGTGGAATGTGGAACTTATTTTGCAGAGTCGGACACTACCCTGGTGTTCAACATCTTCTATGAAATATTCGAAGGAGGAACCCGCCTTGCAATGCCGAAGACAACTTGCACGCCGGACTCGTCGTCATTGAAGCCTGGTTCAGGGGCTACTGAGGGAGTCCTGGATTAGGGGGTGTCTGGATGGCCGGACTAAGACCTTTGGCCGGACTCCCGGACTATGAAGATACAAGATTGAAGACTCCGTCCCGTGTCCGGATGGGACTTTCCTTGGCGTGGAAGGCAAGCTTGGCGATACGATATGAAGATCTCCTCCCATTGTAACCAACTCTGTGTAACCCTAGCCCTCTCCGGTGTCTATATAAACCAGAGAGGTTTAGTCCGTAGGACGAACAACAATCATACCATAGGCTAGCTTCTAGGGTTTAGCCACTCCGATCTCGTGGTAGATCTACTCTTGTACTACCCATATCATCAATATTAATCAAGCAGGAGTAGGGTTTTACCTCCATCGAGAGGGCCCGAACCTGGGTAAAAACATCGTGTCCCTTGTCTCTTGTTACCATCCGCCTAGACGCACAGTTCGGGACCCCCTACCCGAGATCCGCCGGTTTTGACACCGACAGCCAGGCTTTTATTCATTTTATTGTTCCACCTCAGCGCATTTACTGAGGCGGTTTCCTTGGCACGTCTTGTCAAAGCAGAGATCATGTCCCCTTATTCCGGGATTCTCATCAATACGGGTGTGCGTAACCCAACCGCGCCATTAACCGCGGCACTTGGGAGATAAGCAAGTTTTATTAGGCCGATGGGGGGCTCGTAGTTTTGGCCGCCCATATAAGGGGATAAGAATCCGCCTTTTCCATCCACGCCTTCTTCCTCCTCTGCTTATCCGTCCCTGCGCGCTCGAGCGCCAGTGCCCAAGCTCGCACTTCCCACCTCAACCTTCTCCAACCATGTCCGGAGCGGGAGGTAGATGGATGGCCTCCTCCGTCACGGAGGGGCAAATCAAAAAACTGAGGAAGGCCGGACACTTGTCTAACGACATCGCGCACCGGCTTCCAGATGTGGGGCAACTCATCCCCACCCCCAGGCCCCATGAGAGGGTTGTTTTTCTTCCCCATTTCCTCCGCGGACTGGGTTTTCCTCTTCACCCGTTCGTCCGGGGGCTCATGTTCTACTACGGCATGGACTTCCACGATCTGGCCCCGAACTTCATTCTCAATATCTCGGCGTTTATCGTCGTGTGTGAGGCCTTCTTCCGCATCCAGCCCCACTTTAGCCTATGGCTGAAGATCTTCAGCGTCAAGCCGAAGGTTGTGAAAGGCCGACTAGCAGAATGCGGAGGTGCCATGGTGGGCAAGATAGCCAACGTCACCTGGCTCGAGGGTGCCTTCGTGGAAACCATCAAAGGGTGGCAATCGGGGTGGTTTTATATCACCGAGTTGCGTGACCCTAAGTGGGCAGCGGCCCCCGAATTTTGATCCGGCTTCCCCACCCGGCTCACATCCTGGAAAGAGACGGGCCTGTCGTGGGGCAATCCGGAAGATGTGACCGGACTCCAGACCTGCGTCCGAGACCTGGTAACCAAGAAGGTCAAGCTTGTCAACATGGTCCAGGTCATGCTCTTCCGCCGGATCTTCCTGTGTCAACGACGGGACTTCAATTTGTGGGAGTTCGACCCGGCCCAGCACCAGACTCTATCTTGGCTCTTCGAAACGAAGCACGAGGACGCCTGGAAGGTGCTTTTCAAGAGTTCCGAGGTCTCCCCTCCCGTCACCGAGGATCGCGGATTCTGCCCCAAACGTCAAGCCTTCGAAGTAAGCTTACATTTAGTCCCTTGCGGGATACCCGAATTTCATAGTGTGACTTTATGTGGGATCTAAACCCCCGTTCCTTTGACAGGACTGGAAGAGGACATCCGGACAGTTTGACTGTCCGGCTCCTTTGCTCGAAGGCCCAGCAGACGCGCAATTAGCAAAGCTACTGGTTCCGGCACCTCACGTGGTGCCGGAGAAGAAGGCCAAAGAGAAGGCCACGGGGACTCGAAAGAGTTCCCGGTGCCCGGTGGCGTCGGATTTGCCCGACAACCCCAACGCACCCTCCGCCTCCGAAGACGAGGAGGAGGAGTAAGAAGAAGAAGCCTCTCCCCCTCCAACGGGGGGAGGAACAAAAAGAAAGGCCGCCCCAACTGGGGAAGCCGGAGGGTCCAAGAAGGGGAAAACCCTTCTGCCGGACTACGCCCCCGATGCCGAAGACGGCGGGGGGAATGGCCATCCAGGGTCAAGCCCCTGGCAAAATCGTGAGTGTCCGGCTACCTGAATGACTTATTGCACTCCTTTATTATTCGATAGCTTCTAATGCGAATCTAATTATGCAGTCCGCCCAGAGCTCAGCTTGGCGATTCGTCGAGCGGCTCTCTGAATTTGTCGGACGTGAACAGCGCTTCGCTTCCGATGGCCTCCTCCCCTCTCCCTACATACGACGCTGAGGTGGAGTCCCATAGGGGACAAAACCAGGAGGAGGTGGTCCTGGAGGCGCCACAAGGCAACCTTCTGGACTCCAGGCCCAAAGGGGGTAAAGCCCCGGAGGGATCTAAGTCCGGCCCCGGGCCGGACACTGCTCCAGAACCATCAGCGGTTCCGGAGTCTGACAGGCGGCGCCTTCATAAGAAGGGCAAACCTGCGACGCCGGCAACTTCCGTCCACCCGGAGGCGCCGAACAATTTGCTGGAGGCGCTTAACGGCGCCTCCATCGATGAGGAACACCGCACTGTTATGAGTGCGGTGATTCAGAAGGTTCAGTCCGCCAAGAGCGGGCTGACGGAAGCCTGTACAAGCCTGTTAACGGGCTTTGAGGTATGTGTTCAAAAACATATATGTATATATATAACATATTACCGCATAGACAGTAGCCCCTGATGATCAGTTCGGTGTTCGGAAAGAAAAGCCGAGCTGAGGATCTAAAAAGATATACGCAGGAGTCTAATAGAAATATGTCAATATGGGAATGCAGGCTGCGCTGCTGACCTCTGCCGCACTGACTGCGGAGGTCAATGCATTGAAGGAAAGCCTCGAGCGGTCCGAGAGTGAGCTCGGCCGTGCCAAGAAGCAGCTCGAGGATAAAGAGGGTACATAGTACCTCCTGTAAATGTATATAGAAATACTTGGTTGCAAAATAATAACAGGACCAACGTTAATGTTGCAGGAGCCACGACCGAGGTGGCGACCCTTAAAGAGGCGGTCTCCAAGGCCGAAAAGAGAGCGGCCATGGAGCGCACCGAGCGAGAGAAGCAGGAGGCGCGAGTGGCGGAGGTGCGGTAAGAGCTCCAGGCTCTCGTGGAAAAACACGAGAGTTTGGAGCGTGACTCGAAGACTCGAGAGTCCGAGCTTGCCTTGGCTCTTGAGAGTGCCAAGACCGCTAAGGCCGAAGCCCAGAAGGCCCTTCAGGAGATCGAGGCGATGAAGAAGATAGCGGCGGGTAAGGAATTCTTTATGCAAAGCAAAAATATAAAAGTTAATTATCTACTACTTACCCGAATCCGGAGCTCTCCAGGAGCGTTCGCCGATCTGCCTCGTAGTGTGTCTGATGCCGCCGCATACTACCGAGCCGAAGAGGGGAGCTCGACGGAAAAAGTGTTCTGGTCTCAGTATGCTGAGGCCGAACATCCGGTGCCCCTGAGCGACCAGTTGAAGCAGCTGGTCGAGCTCCACAAGGTGGCCGAATAGGCCATGAAGGGCCTCATAGCTCGGCTATGGCCTGGAGAAGTCATGCCTGGGAGCTACTTCGGTCTGGTGCGGCGGCTGGTGGACGCGTGTCCGTGGATTGAGGTCGTCAAGCGCTCTGTTTGTATTGAAGGTGCCCGTCGGGCCCTTGCCCGTGCTAAGGTGCACTGGGGCAAGCTAGATGTGGAGAAGCTGTTGACGGACGCGCCACTGCCGGGCAAGGAGTATCGTACGCCCGAGATGTATTATAATGGCGTTCTGAAGGGTGCCCGCCGTATAGCGGATGACTGCTCCAAAGATGTAATTTTTGAGTAGACTCGCATTTGTTATCCTGTACGCTGAAGCTTTGTTCATATGCGTTAAGCAACGCTTGTTAATTTAAAATATTACCTTTTGTGCGGCCGTTTATCAAATCTGAGAGATGCAAGTCGTCGGCTTCTGCCCCCATGCCACGAGTGCTAGGGTATTCGGGATAAACCTGAGCACTCTTGTTCCCATTCTTGGGTCCATCTAGAGAGGCGTTCAGCACAGCGAACCCGGCCGTCGGACTTATAATGCTTTATCACTCTCACTTAGCCATAGAATTCTATAATTTTAAATTTCGGCGAAGCCCCTAGTATTCGGAAGACCGAGTTCGGGGCGCTATCCACGCCTAGGCTGGATAAGTCTGGTTCCTCGCTCGAAGCAGCATAAGTCTTTAAGGACTCGAAGAAACCTCGCGAATAGCGACCGGTCTCTCGCACTATCATGACAGTCAGTTTTAGCTTTCTCTACTGAGGTGTTAACCCAACTCAACTGGGGCACAATCACAGTAGTTCTCCCAGCGCTACCTTAGCCAACAATGTGGAACGTAAGGTACCAAAACATGGGAGCCGGGCAAACCCAACTATTGACCAAAGACATGATTCGGAGCCGATGCATATAGTGCTATAAGTTCGGGGTGCCGCACTCGTGAGAGTGTTCGGTCTTCTCACACCATGTTATGGGGTGTTGTAAGCCCCTGGTGTATTGTCCGCACCAAAGTGTATGGTTGCAGAATGTCATGACTGAACATATTTGTATATAAAAATAGATAAGTACAATAATAGGTAAGAGCTATATATTGTTTATTAAAAAAGGGCTGCTGCGAAAGCAGAACGATACAAGAAGTGCGGTAAGCAAGAGATGGGAGTATTTGACATATTCCCCTCCAGAGGCAAGCTGCGGGATTGTAAGTAAAACAGGTATTAAACTCGTTATAGAGATCACCTGGACTTTTGACGTGGCTTGCTCCCTCCCTGGCTATTGCATCGTGGGTTCGGCGAGTGTATTGCCGGATAGGCCTTCTGAATAGTTGGGTCCTGAAAGTGTGTAAAAAGGAAAAGGGCGAAATAGGGAGCCCCTGAGTGCGGTTGAGCCGCATTCTGGGCGTGCCGGTGTTGTGCCCCTCCCCTTATGCCCATGGTATCTCTAAGGCGTAATTATGTATGCGTGGTACCAGTATCGCTGTTTGGCGGGGGCTGGGGTTGGGGCCGCACTGCTATGCTTGCTCGGAACGTGCCAGCCAGATTTGTTTTAGGTTACTTCGGGCTCGCTTGACGTTGTCCGGACGTTTGACGCCTGGATTGGAGAACTGCCTTGAGAGGCTACTCTGTAGTTCCGCCGCCAGGGCCGCCGTGTGCTCCTCTGTTCGGAGAGAGCGTTCGGTGTTTCCGTTTACCGTGATGACTCCGTGAGGTCCTGGCATCTTGAGCTTGAGATATGCGTAGTGCGGCACCGCATTGAATTTTGCAAATGCGGTTCGTCCAAGCAGGGCGTGATAGCCGCTGCGGAATGGGACTATGTCGAAGATTAACTCTTCGCTCCGGAAGTTGTCCGGGGATCCGAAGACCACTTCGAGTGTAACCGAGCCTGTACAGCTGGCCTCTACACCTGGTATGACACCTTTGAAGGTTGTCTTTGTGGGTTTAATCCTTGAAGGATCGATGCCCATTTTTCGCACTGTGTCCTGGTAAAGCAGGTTCAGGCTACTGCCGCCGTCCATTAGGACTCTGGTAAGGTGAAATCCGTCGATAATTGGGTCTAGGACCAGTGCGGCGAATCCGCCGTGACGGATGCTAGTGGGATGGTCCCTTCGATCGAAGGTGATCGGGCAGGAGGACCATGGGTTGAACTTTGGGGCAACTGGCTCCAGCGCATAGACGTCCTTAAGAGCACGCTTCCGCTCTTTTTTGGGGATGTGGGTTGCGTATATCATGTTCACCGTCCGAACTTGCGAGGGGAATCCCTTCTGTCCTTTGTTGTTCGGCGGCCGGGGCCCCTCCTCGTCATCGCTATGTAGCCCCTTGTCTCTGGTCTCGGCACTTAACTTGCCTACCTGCTTGAACACCCAACTATCCCTGTTGGTGTGATTGGCTGGCTGTTCGGGGATGCCGTGTATCTGGCACAAGCGATCGAGTATCCGGTCTAAGCTGGATGGGCCCTGGGGGTTTCTTTTGAATGGCTTCTTCCGCTGACCCGATTTAGAGCCTCTGAATCCGGCGTTGACTTCCGTATCTTCAGTATTGTCACTGTTAATGCGGCGCTTATGCTTGTTGGGACGTGACCTGCCGTTGTTATCCTTGGTATCCGAATTGTCGGGGCTCTTGGTTATGTTGTTGCTACGAGCTAGCCAGTTGTCTTCTCCCGCACAGAAGCGGGTCATGAGTGTTGTGAGGGCTGCCATAGATTTCGGCTTTTCCTGTCCTAGGTGTCGGGCAAGCCATTCGTCTTGGATGTTGTGCCTGAAGGCTGCAAGGGCCTCGGCGTCCGGACAATCGACTATTTGGTTTTTCTTGGTTAGGAACCGTGTCCAGAATTGTCTGGCCGATTCCTCTTGCTGCTGGATTATGTGGCTTAGGTCATCGGCGTCTGGTGGTCGCACATACATGCCCTAGAAGTTGTCAAGGAATGCGGATTCCAGGTCCTCCCAACAACTAATTGACTCTGCTGGCAGGCTGTTCAGCCAATGTCGAGCTGGTCCTTTAAGCTTGAGCGGGAGGTATTTGATGGCGTGTAGATCATCACCACGGGCCATGTGGATATGAAGGAGATAATCCTCGATCCATACCGCAGGATCTGTTGTGCCATCGTATGATTCAATGTTTACGGGTTTGAAACCCTCGGGGATTTGATGATCCATTACTTCTTCTGTGAAGCATAGTGGGTGTGCGGCGCCCCTGTACTGGGCTATGTCACGACGCAGCTCGGACGAGCTTGGTCTGTTGTGTTCGGCCGGGCCATACTTATTATGTCCGACATGACGGCTAGCGTCACGTGAAGCGGGGCGCCCATGCGATCCGTAGATCGATCTTGTTTGCCTTGCCTTATTCTCCAAGATGTCTCGCAGGTCTGTTGCGTCTCCCCGTACTCTGGTATGTTTTGAGCGGTGTCAGGGTGCGGCTTGGGTTGAGGGCCTGAAGGCCTCTCTATCGCGGCCACGGGGTGGCCGATCGGGCGCATCGTACGCTGGTGATGTAGGTTTAGTTGCTTCCTCCTCAAGTTGGGGTAGCAGCCTGCGCTTTGGGTAGCTCTTGGATGGGCGTTCTAGTTTATACTCTTCGGCCGCCAGGACTTCGGTCCATCTGTCGGCTAGCAAGTCTTGGTCAGCTCTAAGCTGCTGCTGTTTCTTCTTGAGGCTGCTTGCCATGGCTACGAGTCTACGTTTGAAACGCTCTTGTTCGACGGGATCCTCTGGCACAACGAATTCGTCGTCGTCGAGGCTTGCCTCGTCTTCAGAGGGAGGCATGTAATTGTCGTCCTCATCCTCTTTGTCGGCCGCTCTCTCATGAGGGCTGGCTCCTTCGTCCTCTTGCACTGAATCGTGCTGGAGGGGGTTGTCTTCAGCACCTCCGGCGTGTTGTTATCTCCGGTGCCGGAGTCGCCGTTTTTGCTTTGGCGGGACTTAGAGCGGTGCCGCTTACGTCGGCGCTTGGGTTGCTTCTTGGAGGGGTCATCCTCCGTTTTCTCCTCGCCATCCCCCGCTTTAGGGGTGTCCACCATGTATATGTCATATGATGAGGTGGCTTTCCAGTTCCCTATAGGTGCTGGTTCTTGACCGTCTCCTTCATCGGCGTCCATGCCGTCGATGTCTTCGGAGTCAAAGTCGAGCATGTCGGTTAAATCGTCGACAGTGGCTACAAAGTGGGTGGTGGGTGGGCTTCAAATTTCTTCGTCATCCGCATCCCAACCGTGTTGGCCGTAGTTCGGCCAGGGCTCTGCTGACAAAGAGAGAGACTTTAATGAATTCAGGATATTGCCGAAAGGCGAGTGCTGAAAGACGTCCACGGCGGTGAACTCCATGACCGGAGCCCAATCGGGCTTAATCGGAAGAGGTGCGGGATTTACGGAGTCCGGATCGGAGTCCGGCACCTTGGAGTCACGGGCCTTGCGAGGGACTAGGCTGGTATCCGGCTCTATCGCCGTAGAGGTTGCAGTTTCAGGGGCGGCATCCAACCGTCCGTCCCCGACTGGCGCAGTGGGCTCCGAGCTAATGGTCGGAGCGGACACCTGAGCGACGCTCTGGGTGTTGTCCAATGACAGAGCTAAATCATGCCCATCGTGACAGTGCGGCGCGCCTGGTCGTGGCTCGATCCCGTCGAAGATCAAGTCCCCGCGGATGTCGGTCGTGTAGTTTAAGCTTCCAAACCTGACCTGATGGCCAGGGGCGTAGCTTTCGATCTACTCCAGATGGCTGAACGAGTCGGCCCGCAGAGCGAAGCCGCCGAATACGAAGATCTGTCCGGGGCAAAAAGTCTCATCCCGGACAGCATCGCGATTGATGAGCGAAGAAGCCATCGGGCCTAAAGGCGACGACACAGAAGAACTCTCAATGAAAGCACCAATGTCGGTGTCAAAACCGGCTGATCTCGGGTAGGGGGTCCCAAACTGTGCGTCTAGGCGGATGGTAACAGGAGACAAGGGACACGATGTTTTTACCCAGGTTCGGGCCCTCTCGATGGAGGTAAAACCCTACTCCTGCTTGTTTAATATTGATGATATGGGTAGTACAAGAGTAGATCTACCACGAGATCGGAGTGGCTAAACCCTAGAAGCTAGCCTATGGTATGACTGTTGTTCGTCCTACGGACTAAACCTCTCCGGTTTATATAGACACCGGAGAGGGCTAGGGTTACACAGAGTCGGTTACAATGGGAGGAGATCTTCATATCGTATCGCCAAGCTTGCCTTCCACGCAAAGGAAAGTCCCATCCGGACACGGGACGGAGTCTTCAATCTTGTATCTTCATAGTCCGGAAGTCCGGCCAAAGGTCTTAGTCCGGCCATCCGAACACCCCCTAATCCAGGACTCCCTCACCCGTTGTTGGCATGGGAGGACCCGGCGGATAAGCATGACCTGGACTACGTTGACGAGCTTGAGATTCTTGTTCACCAGCTTTTTGATGCGGGTTTGGAGTCCGGTCAGCTCTTCTGAATCTCCCCACGTTAGGCCCGTCTCTTTCTAGGAGGTGAGCCATGTGGGAAAGCCAGATCAGAATTCGGGGGCCGCTTCCCATTTGGGGTCGCGCGGCTCGGTGATGTAGAACCACCCCGATTGCCACCCTTTTATTGTCTCCACAAAGGAGCCCTCGAGCCATAGGACGTTGGCCATCCGGCCCACCATGGCACCTCCGCACTCCACTTGGCGGCCGCCCACTACTTTCGCCTTGACATTAAAAGTCTTCAGCCATAAGCCGAAGTGGGGTTGGATGCAGAGGAAGGCCTCGCACATGACGATAAACGCCGAGATGTTGAGGATGAAGTTCGGGGCCAGATCGTGGAAGTCCAAGCCATAGTAGAACATGAGCCCCCGGACGAACGGGTGAAGAGGAAAACCCAGTCCGCGGAGGAAATGGGGAAGAAAAACAACCCTCTCATGGGGCCTGGGGGTGGGGATGAGTTGCCCCACATCTGGAAGCCGGTGCGCGATGTCGTCAGACAGGTATCCGGCCTTCCTCAGCTTTTTGATTTGCCCCTCCATGATGGAGGAGGCCATCCATCTACCTCCCGCTCCGGACATGATTGGAGAAGGTTGAGGTGGGAAGTGCGGGCTTGGGCGTTGGAGCTCGAGTGCGCAGGGATGGATAAGCAAAGGAGGAATAAGGCGTAAATGGAAAGGGTAGATCCTTATCCCCTTATATGGGTGGCCAAGACTATGAGCCCCCACCAGTCTAATAAAACTCGCTTATCTCCCAAGTGCCGCGGTTGATGGCGCGGTTGGGTTACCCACGCCCGTATTGATGAGAATCCCGGAAAAAGGGGACACGATCTCTGCTTTGACAAGACGTGCCAAGGAAATTGCCTCGCTAAACGCACTGAGGTGGAACAGTAAAATGATTCGAATAAAGGCCTGGCCGTGGCGTGATGTCACGCTGCGGAGTACTCAGCAGATTAGATTTGTGCAAATATTATTCTCTCTATGGTGGCATGTGGAACTTATTTTGCAGAGCCGGACACTATCCTTGTGTTCAACATCTTCTATGAAGTATTCGGAGGAGGAACCCGCCTTGCAATGCCAAAGACAATTTGCGCGCCGGACTCGTTGTCATTGAAGTCTGGTTCAGGGGCTACTGAGGGAGTCCTGGATTAGGGGGTGTCCGGATGGCCGGACTATGACCTTTGGCCGGACTCCTGGACTATGAAGATACAAGATTGAAGACTCCGTCCCATGTCCGGATAGGACTTTCCTTGGCGTGGAAGGCAAGCTTGGTGATACGATATGTAGATCTCCTCCAATTGTAACCGACTCTATGTAACTCTAGCCCTCTTCGTGTCTATATAAACCGGAGAGTTTTAGTCCGTAGGACGAACAACAATCATACCATAGGCTAGCTTCTAGGGTTTAGCCTCTCTGATCTCGTGGTAGATCCACTCTTGTACTACCCATATCATCAATATTAATCAAGCAGGAGTAGGGTTTTACCTCCATCGAGAGGGCCCGAACCTGGGTAAAAACATCGTGTCCCTTGTCTCCTGTTACCATCCGCCTAGACGCACAGCTCGGGACCCCCTACCCGAGATCCGCCGGTTTTGACACCGACAAGATCCCTGGCCCGCCACGTCTCAACTGCCGCTAGTGATTCACCCTCCATCGGAATAGCAGCCAGCCGGGATGTTGCAGCTATCATGTTGTCCAAAGGAGTGGAGAAGTGACCTGGCGGGGGTGTTGTATATTGCGGCGGGTTGTCTGTTCGTCGAGGTGGACCCATCACCTGAGGTTGATCCGGTGCTCCGGTCCTTGGCACGGTAGCCCGGTTTACTGCCGCCGGGTTACTGGTTCCTGCCCCTGGCGTATTGAAGAGATTCATTGCATTATAATCCACCGGTAAGCGAGACTGATGTCTCCTCCTCAATACGTCATTCGAGGCGTTCTGATCCAGCAAAAGTCGATAATTTTCGGCCTGAATCTTCTGTGACTGGGCATCTAAAGCGGCCCGTTCCTCAGCCATCCTGGTTTCCTCAGCCGCCAAGTCCTCCTTGGCCTGAGTTATCTGGTCCCGTAGTTTAGTGACCTCCGCATTATGTCGATATTGAGTCTCCGGGGTAACTGCTGTGGCCAATAACGTCGTCCAGGCATCCAACAAACCAGACAGAACTTGAGCTGGCCGGCGTGCGGAGCCTCCTGTCCCGGCTGCTGATCCGGATCCCAATGCCGCTCCAGTGGAGTTTCGCAAAGTTGGCTGTGTATCGGCCATGAAGATTGTGACCCGGTTTGGCGGTTCAAGAAATTCCGGAATACTAGTGCCATCAGAATACCCTTCGAACAAGCCGTCCTAAACTTGATATAGAGATTTGGCTTCGCCGGTGGATGACTCGCCATCGGAATAAACGGCCGTCTCACCTTCGGATGCCGGTTCAGATTCAATCCCATGAACACATCCTACGAACACACGTTTCATGGCGGGCTGAATCCGGGCAGGACTCGCATGCTGAGCCGTTTCGACGAGGTCGGTGAAGATGTCTGGCTCAGGGCCCGGTTCGCCGATCTTGCCGATGAAAACGTGAATTCCGCCAAAGGGGACCCGGTACTCGTACTCAATTGGGCCGGCCTCGGGGCCCCATCTTGCTTCATCAATGTAGAGCTTGCCGCGACGACTCTTGGTCATCCGGCCAACCGCGTACCTTTTGAGTCCTTAAAAGTTGCCCTTCAAGAACTCGAAACCATCGTGCGATAGCCCCATAGTGGGCGCCAACTATCGTGGAATTAACACGTCAGATGTCCTCGTGAAAGGACTTAGTCGTGGAGCCATCGCGATGGGTTAGCTTAAAGGGGTTAAACCGGACAAAGGACACGAGAGTTTTATACTAGTTCGGCCCCTTACGATGAAGGTAAAAGCCTACGTCTAGTTGTGATGGAATTATTGGGGTTTCGATTGCCAGGGAGCAAACACGCTATGCCTGGCTTTCGAATTGTTGTTTCTTGTCCCTGAACCGCCACCGGGTTGTCCCTATATATACACAGGTTGACGCCCGGCCGGTTTACAGAGTCCCGAGGCCGGCTCATACAAGTGTCCGGCTCGGTCTCTGCTTCCCTAACTTACAATACAAGTTATACAACTATAGCGGTTTACCAATATGGGCCCTAATCCGCCTTTGGGCTCTAGGCCTCTAAGATTTATCAGTAAAGTGCCATCTTCTTTGTCTTGATGGCCTTCAGTATGGTTGAGCGTGAACCGGCCCCTCCTGGGCGGTTTACACCCTGTAGTTATATCCGCAACACTCGGGGTGGGCTGTGACACGGTAGGTACGTGGCACGGTGTACCGGATGCCCGTTTGGTATCTCGAGAACCCTGCACACATCGTTCGGGGCCTTATGTGGAAACCTCGGTCGGACTCCCTGCAGATGGAACCTGAATAGGTGATAAGCCTGGACTAGAGACTTAGGTGTTTAGGTAGGCCGTGGTCTACACCCACATCGGCTTTCGCTTGAAGTCTGCCGAGCACATGTCGTGTGCAGACGCTAAGTGGTGGAAACATGTATGAAGAAGTACACCCCTGCAGGGTTAACATCATCTGTTCGAATAGCTGCGTCTCCGGTAAAGGACTACTTGGTTGCCTATATAGCTCATAGACAAGTAAATGGATACTACTAAAAACCTCAAGATAAGCGTGAGTGTCGAGGATGTCTCTTCCGTAGGATGACGGATGTGGATCCTCAATAGTGTATTGAAGTGGTGTGTAGTGGACTTGAGTGCGCAAAACAATTACAAGTTGGTGTCTTGTAAGATAGCTTAGCCAAGATTCGAAGCTGGCTTGCTGTAATAACCCCACCAGCGCTTCTTGATAATGTGCATGTATGTAGGATCTGATGTAAGTCTTGCTGAGTACCTTTGCACTCATGTTTGCTTAATTTACGTTTTACAGACGACATTGCAACCCTTTCTGATGGGTTCTTCATAGACATTGATGTCGACGAGTAGGATGAATCCCAGGTGGTGATCCTGAACTCACGATGGACCATGTAGAATAGCCAGGCTTCCTCAAGCCTCTTTTATTTCTAGATGTCTGTACTCAGACATGTTACTTCCGTTGTTGGCTTGTATGTTTGAATGACTTGAATGCTGGGTCATGTGACTCGTACTTGTGTGTATGATATGTATGGCTCTCTGAGCCTTTAAATAAAGTACTTGAGTTGTAGAGTCATGTTGCGATGCCATGTTGTATTTGCACATATCGACCATATTGTGTGTATGATTGAAATGCTTGGTATGTGTGGGATCTAACTATCTAGTTGTTTATCCTTGGTAGCCTCTCTTACCGGGAAATGTCTCCTAGTGCTTCCACTGAGCCCTGGTAGCTTGCTACTGCTCCGGAACACTTAGGTTGGCCGGCATGTGTCCTTCTTCGTTCATGTGTCTGTCCCTACGGGGAAATGTCACGCAATGACTACCGGAGTCCTGTTAGCCTGCTACAACCCGGTTTACCGGAGTCCTGCTAGCCCAGTTGCTACAGGCTGGATTCACTCATTGATGACTGACATGTTCGTTGCTGGGTCATGTATGCCTGTCCCTGTAAGTTAGCGCCACTTTGGGTTCACGACTAGCCATGTCAGCCCGGGCTCCTTGTCATATGGATACTAGCGACACTCTCATATATGCGTGCCAAAAGGCGCAAACGGTCCCGGGCAAGGTAAGGCGACACCCGTGGGAATACCATGCATGAGGCCGTAAATAGATATGAAGTGTTACATGCTAGATCGGTGTGGCATTGAGTCGGGGTCCTGACAACCCCGTTCTCCAGGAACCCCGTTCTCCAGGAACAATTACGTGATGAATATCATTCAACAAATCATCGATCCAATGCCTATGAATTTATCCTATATTGTTCTTCCTAAGTTACTACTGCTAACATTATTATTGCACTTGCTACAAAAATACTGCTATCACTGTTACCGTTACTATTGCTGTTGTCACTACTATCAAAACTATCATATTACTTTGCTACTGATCACTTTGCTGCATATAATTAATCTCCAGGTGTGGTTGAATTGACAACTCATCTGCCAATACTTGCAAATATTGTTTGGCTCCCCTTGTGTCGAATCTATAAATTTGGGTTGAATACTCTACCCTCGAAAACTGTTGCGTTCCCCTATACTGTGGGTTATCAAGCAGCGCAAAAACAACTTCCCTCCCGAGTTCACTCTCTTCCACCTCTCCGGCGATCGCCAGAGCAACCAGGGGTGGGGGCCGTCTGACATGCCGCTGCCCGGCCGCGCCAGATCCCACCGTGCGCCACCCCCCTACTCCGCCGCTCTCCGCCTTGAATTGTCGCTACTCTTCCGCCCCGATTCGCGCCATCGCCATCCCGGTTCGCCGCTCCTCCGCCCCTCCGACGCTCCTCGTCCTCTCACCGCCTCGAATCACGTTGCGACGCACCCGTTAGCTTGTCGCGCTGGCCTTGTTGCCATCATTGGTAGAGCTCACGGCTGCCGCATCCGAGCATGCACTTGAACTCCTGAAGTTCCCAGGAGCCTGCAGCACCTTTCATTCGGCCTCCCCGTGCCTTGCAACCTCGCGCCCGAGCAAGCCGTGCTCCGGCCGCCGCGTCGAGCTCACTCCCGTCAAGTTTCGGCCACCCCAACTCATCGCGTTTGCCCCGAAGGACGCGCCTCGCTCCCAGCTATCCGTAGAGCCAAACATCGCTGCAAACCGTCGCCCATAGAGCAAACCCAAGGCACTCCGCCGTGCTTGGTGGTCACCGGCGGCATAACTAGTTTACATCTCCATTTGCATCATTTGTTGGAGTTGCACTGTATTACATCACCAATTGCATTTTTTGTTAGAGTTTCCTCTTTTTTTAAGATGTAAAAAATATTTTTTGGAGATTTAAATTTCTACATCTCTTGTTTGACATCTTCTATTGGAGATGCTCTTACATGCATAGGAATTACAACCACCGGGGCCGAATCTAGCCAAGTATTAAGAGAAGAGAACCTAGCCGAGATAGCTAATTCATGTGCTATAGTATTACATTCCTTATGACAATGTTCATATATGATACGAGTGAACTTTTGAGACAAAAACTAACAATCATCAAAAATAGCACTAGCTGCTGATGATGAGTGCCCCTCTTGCATTGTTGAAACCAATCCACATTATCCAAGTTAATCTCAAGTTTACTACTATCAACCGTGTATGTCAAGTTTATGCCAAACCTCAGTGCTTAGGTCTCTGCTGTGAAAGCATCATAGCATATCTCAATTTTCTCATTAGCTACTACGATGAATTTTCCATTTGAATCCCTCAATACCACACTAACTACCCATGTAAGGGCATGTACAACGGTGTACAATTAGCTGTCTAGAAGAGGTGACGGTTAGGACTTCAGATGAGATGGAGGAGAGAGAGCACAATAAAAGGAGGAGGTCGTCAGTAAATATGCAGATGGGCGTTTCTCATGAAACTCTTTTTTTATAAGTTTCTCATGAAACTCGGTCGCTCTCGACGACTCTTTTACCGTTGTATGGATGGGCGTCGGTACATGTGGGCCCAAAAGAAAAATGTGCTCCAACCGTCTTCTTTCCAAATCCATGGCGGCCCCTCTCATGTGCTCATGAATCCCCGGCGGCGCCGCACATCTCCCAGTCTGCGTGAATGCACTCTGAAGTTCTTTTGCACTGTCCACCATACCACACTGCTACTGCTCCTTTTGACGCATTAGGTGATTCTGAATTCTGTTAGCACAGGCGTGCAAGGGGGAACCGGCGGCGTGTGCTGACCCTCGGGTCACCTGTGTGCGGTATTGTGACGGTGTCAAGGGGAGGAGCGCCCATAGTCAGCCCCGGGGATGTAGCCATATCAGTGAACCTCGTTAACAAATCTTGGTGTCGTGCCTCGTGTGATTGCTTGGTCCTCGGATGATCAATGGTATGCCTCGGATTAATTCTAACAAGTGGTATCATGAGCAAGGTTGTTCGGAGTTGGATTGTTGATTTAGAGGAAGATCGCCGTTGAGTTCGTCGTGGAGACGACATTTGGAAGAATTAGTCTTCATGGCCGAAGCTACCGCTCGGACGAGGATAAGTTTTTTCCATGCAAGTCGTCTTGTACCACGATCGATTTATCTGTGGGATCTCGGCGAATCGGAAGCATCGCGGTGGAAGGATCTTGATCGGCAGGTGCAGCGCGTGCGAGGCAAGTAGGCGCGCACAATGCAGGCTGGCCCAGGCGAGGCTTGTTGGTGCACGCGACCCAGACACGGTGAAGCTAGATGTGCGTTAGGCACGCTGCGCGAAAGGGCTGTAGTGCAGATCCGATTGAATCGAACGAGTTTTGTTTTGGACCAAAAGATGGTCGAGTCGTCGTGCGACACGGACGGAGGCAGATTGAGGGTCTGTTTGGTTGGAGACTAGTGTGGCCAAGCCAAAGTGTGGCTAGCCACACAAGTATGGCAAGCCACACAAGTGTGGCTAAGAAATTGGACGTCAAACTTTGGCAAAAGTTGGCAAAAAAAATTATCTCTTTGACAAGTGGGCCATAGGGGCAATAAAGTATGGCAAGCCAAAGTGTGGCAAAAACCAAACACATGCTTGGCTAACTGTGGCTGCTAAATTTTGACTTGACAAATTGTGGCTGGGAACCAAACAGCCCCTGAATCGGGAAGAAAAAAACCATCATGATACGAAGCCATCGAGCAGAGCAGGGCAAAGAAAATCTAGCATTGGTTCGTGCCCAGTAGGTAGAAATCGAAGCAACAGTCCAAAAGTTTTTTGGTGAAGCATCAAGTACTACTAGTACAGGCGCTCTCGTGAGTAGCAAAATTCAATCAATCTTTGATCTGGTGTTTCTGCTGCTTGCACACGAGAAGTGTACCAGGGAGTTTGTGTTTTGCTAAGTGCACCTGGATTGCAGGGCATCGTGTCTGGAAGCTTGGATGTATTTCTTTCGCAGGGTCAGCCGTACAAAGGACCATGGCGCCAACGGGTACCAGGTTTGAGGTGGAGAAGTTCGATGGAACGGAAAACCTTGGGTTATGAAGACATGGTGAAGGATTTGTTGGCACAACATGGATGCTTGAGGGTGTTGCGGGAAGTCATGTCAGCTAAGATGAATTTATCATGTGATGGACTAGAATTCTTGGGAGATGATTTGGAGCCTCGAGCGTGTCATGCAGTCGGATAAGTTCGGCTTGGTTGGACTAGACAGTCTAACGGATCGACGCAAGTCGGTTGGTACAGAAGATGGTGGTGGGATCGGCGACGACGACATAGGTGCGTGATGCTGATGGTGACCGACTTCTGGGGCGTGGAAACACGTGGCACATGCCCGAGGGCTTGTGTGGCTTTGACAAGACTATGGCGCGGGGTTGATTCAAGATGGTGCACATGAGAGCTTGAAGTCGACGTGGTGCGAGGGTGGACTGATCATCTACCATGGAGTCATGTTGAAGGTGGAGCTGGAGTCTGGAAGACTTCACTCGGTGTTGATTGAGGGGCTACGGCGTAAATCGACAGAGAGTCAAAGCCTATTCAGCAAGGGGGAAAGCGAGTGACACGTAGTTCGGACTAGAGCCCAGTGGTCCAATGGAAGAGTGAGACTCGTCACCGGTCGGTGATGTTCGGTGGTACTCTGCAGTGGGGGTTGAGTGTTGTGGGTTCGTGACCATTGAGACTTGACCGGGACAGCAGAGGCTCGACGCGGTAATAGCGACGAGGCGTGCGGTACGCACGGGACATGGAGACTAGCCAGGGCTCTAGTGGTCATACATGTGGTGAGACAACTGCGAATTTGATTCGGGGTGATTACAAGCAACGGTGAAATTCCTTCAAGTTTCAGACAGGCAGTCAAGAAAGTTGCGGTGATGTTGAGTTCAGGTAACTCTTGTGTGTGACACCCAATATGTGAGTTGTTCACTTTCACGCAGGTGAGTGATCAGTGTGATGGCGTTGGATTGATACTCTAGAAGTTGGGAGCGCAAAATAGAGTAATGTGGAACTTAATTTTGCTCGAGTGTTGACGTGGTCAAGAAAAGAAGGGACTACAAGTTGCAGGTGGAGTCATATGGAGTCTTTGGAGTGGCAGCGGAACTCACGGGATAAGCTCAAGTCCAATGTACATGGAAGTTTGACGCATTGACGAATTCATGGTGATGGAGAATATTCGCCAAGGTGGAGTTTGTTAGAGTTGTGTCGAATATTGTGTACAAGGTAGGTTACAGTTAGACTATGAGTTGTATTGTGTTTACATAGGATGTGGAGTCGTGTCCTAATAGGACACTTCTATCATAGGCCTCTCATATATAGCGGGGGTAGACACACGATGTAATCTATGCCAACATAATAGCACAGGCGCGCAAGGGGGAGCCGGCGGCGTGTGCCGGCCCCCGGGTGGCCGGTGTGCGGTATTGTGATGGTGTCATGGGGAGGAGCGTCCATAGTCAGCCCCGGGGATGTAGCCATATCGGTGAACCCCGTTAACAAATTTCGGTGTCGTGTCTCGTGTGATTGCTTGGTCCTCAGATGATCAATGATATGCCTCGGATTTATTCTACATAATTTGTGGGTGGGAAACTGATAGATGGGCAGATTGGTGGCAGCATGATCTTAGGAAGAATTAGTAAAGGTAATTGCTAAGAATCAGAATATGTTTTACTAGAGGATAGAGAGAATACAAGTACCGGAGGGAGGAGGAAGAACTTGCACGGAGGCGAACTAGCAACACGGACGGCAGTTTTACTGTCTACAGACAGCTAAACAGACATTCTATTGTAGGAGGTGTCTACGATGCCATCTACAGATACATGGACAAGTATTACAGACAGATGTTGTTTAAACCGTTGCCCATTCCCTAACAAATCTGCGTCAAAAGCCGCATCCACATTTAGCTTCGCATAATATTTTGGTGGTTTTATCCAACCTCAGTTCTAACCATAGTCTTTGGGTAGCAGGCTAGACAGAAATTTGCATCAAAAGCTTTAACAGCTAAACACACACGAGAAGTTGATTGACAAACAGCTAAACACACCATCGACCAGCTGCACTTTCTCCTCGATCCCGTGCGCATTTGGGCAAATGCCAGCGCCACAGGGCTAAAAGCTGTAATCGACGCGATGTAAATCTTGTAATAGTGGGGCTGAGTGTTCAGTAACGTGTATTAAGAAATATAGGATAAATTAGAAAGACTTGTCTTGTATTTCAAGTAGATCATATATTCATATATATATATATATATATATATATATATATATATATATATATATATATATATATATATATATATATTTTATCAAATCCCTTTCTCCCTTCTAACATGGTATCAGTTTCCGGATTCTAAACCCTAGCCGTCGCCGCTTCCGCACCCGTGCGCCGTCCCTGGGGTGGTCGACCTCCATGACCGCCGCCGTGGGCCGCACCGTCCGTACCTAGGGTTCGTCCGCCGGTCGTGTTGACCGGCTGCTCTATATAGTCTTTTCCCCGAGCCCTTTCTTCGGGGTTTTCTCTCTCCCGCCGGTCATCTTGATCGGTGATTTCTTTTTGGTTTTCCCATCTAATCTTGATCGGTTTGCGTCGTCCACCGCCGCCGTCGACCCCGTGCACCTCTACTCCAACCCCGGCGCAATCGGTCGGCTTCTTCACCGACCCGGCGGCCTCGCGCGTCGTCCGCGCGTCTGCCCCGCCGGTGGCCTCGACCCGGTGGCCTCGCGTCATGCGGCGACCCTTCACCGCCGTCGTTCGCGCTCCGGCCCGCCCGTTGATCTACGCCGGCCGTCACCGCCCTGCTCTGACCGGGACTCCCGCATCACCCGATCCAGCGGCCTCGCGCCATGCGGTGGCCAATCATAGCCGCCCTGCCACCCGCCGTCGCCGGCTTCATCTCGGACTCTGCCGCCATCCCGTCTCCACCGAGCGGCGTCCCCGACCTCGCACGCGTTCGGATTGATCACCCGCCCGCCGCCGCGATCCGCCTCATCAACGCCGTGCGACTGACCTGGCCCGTTGGTTGCGCGCGCCTCCGCAGGCCCCGTGAAGACTGTCCCGAGTTCAGCACGCCCCTCTACTGATCGAGCAACAGGCTGCCGCTGCGTCGCCTCATCAGGCCGGGCCGTAGTACCGCGGCACGCGGTCCACCGCCGCCCCGAGGCCGTCCGCTCCAGGTTGTCCCCATGGCTGCAACGACCCTCGCGCCGCCGTTGTGTCGCCCCGTCGGGCCGTAGCGAGCATGGCACGCGGTCCATGCCGCCATCCCGATGTCGTCCCCGCGGTTACACCGACCCGCGCTCCTTCGTCGTGCCGCCCTTTCGGGCTGTCGTGCCGTGGCCCGCGGTCCCCGCCGCCACCCCGAAGTCTTCTTGCTGTTGCCCCGACCTGCCCGCCGCCGCTGCGTCGCCCCTTCGGACCGTAGCACCACGGCCCGCGGTCCACTCCGCCGGCATCGCGCGTCGACCTCCCTTGGTATGCGCCGCGTCGTCTTTCTTGGCGCGGGAACGCCATCGTCCGCGCCGGTCTTCGTCACGTTGTCAGGGTTTTTCGCCTACTTCGAGCACCGCCGCCGTGCTCCTAACCTACCACCGCCGCCGCCGTCAAGCCGCCGCCGCCGCTCTTCTTTGGTCGCCGCCGCCGCTACCCATGTAGCCTCCGCAGCCGCCCGTCCACCCCCTTCGTCTTCGTCCAGCACCAGCCCGTCACCAGCATCGCCGTCATCTACCCCGACCGCTTCACCACTACTCTGACAACCGCGGGCGACATTGGCCCCGCGCTGATTGGCGCCGCAACCGTCGTCGAGTCCTTCCCTGCTGGCCTCTCCGACTTCTTCAACATGGCGTACAGCTCGTGCAGGTCCCGGTCTACGCATGCCCGGTGCTGGCAACACCGACGCGTGCCTTCGTCCACGACGTGTCCCCGGTCCTGGCAAGCCTGATGCGACGCTTCATCAACTTTGTCTTCGTCCGTCTACGCATGCCCGGTGCTCACCGATGCGTGCCTTCGTCTATGATGTGTCCCCGGGGTTGGCAACCCCGGCGCGACGCGTCCTCAACATCATCTACTTCCTGGCGCATCACTGCTTCGACACCATTGCGCCCCCGACTAACTCGGCGGCTCCGTGCGCCTGCGGCTCCACGGCGACTTCCTCGACACCGGCTACCCCGACTCGACATCGACCACGGCATTCTTCGCACGGTACCTCAATCACGGCTCCACCACCCACACTCTCGGCTACATCGACAAACGGCACAAAGGGCTACCGCCTGCTTGAGCAACCTTGTCGGTTTTCACTCTAGCCATGACTCCACGATGCATCGACCGTTACGACTGTGAGGGGGTGTTCGTTGGCTTGCCTTCGGATTATTCTCCAGTCTCACCATCTGCGT
>NC_057798.1:251509249-251522336 GCF_018294505.1 Triticum aestivum
ATTGTATTAGGAAACATAGGATAAACTAGGAAGTATTCTGGCTTGTCTTGTACTCCAAGTAGATCATGTACTCCTATATATATGCCCATGAGGCTCAAGCAATATAACAAACTATTCCACCAAATCTCTCTCTCCCTTCTAACACTGAGCAACCCCCTTCTACTACTCGTGAGCGCCCCGGCACGCATCTTTGTGTACGTGTTGGTGACCCTTCTATCTATCAATGCAAGATACGCTTCCGGGTGTATTGATGAAAAAGTTGATTGACAATGTTTACTAGTATAAAAAGGAATTTTCTGCGGTCCCACCAAGTATCAAGCTGGGGTCGCTACGATTTCTTTGAAACTTGATTGTCCTGTTACTAAGACCTCGTCGTCCAGGATCCTCAGTAGATATTTCAGTATAGCTTCACCAGCTTGGTCCACAAGACAAGATCTCGTAATGATATCATCAAGTCCTAATAAGGTCCATAGTTCCGTGGCAATGGACAATCAAATAGAAGATGTCTTATAGTGTCAGCATCAGCCTTGCAAACCGGACATTGAATTTCAAATGCATGTCCTAGAACCGCTCGACAAGGAATGCCGCCAAGAAGGGCTCTTCGGCTCCGTTCGGTATACAGGATTTTCGGAGGAACTTTTGCAGGTTTGGTTTCCGCAGGAATTTTGACCAACAGTGTGTTCGTTTTGGAGGATTCTCAGTGGCCCGTTCCATCGGAAAGACACGCCAACCTGTACTTTTCACGGGAAAACCAAAATCCACTAGAACCTCATGTTCTCGGGAGGCCCGAGGCTAACCTCTGGCTCTAATGCAGTCCAGCTGAATAAACAATCTAGCTGCATGGGGGTTCACGAGTGGTCATCACTTCTCAAGACAATAAAGAAATTTAGTCAACACTGTGAACGAACCACGCTCAGTTCGCTCTAAGGTCCTATATCCCTACAAACCGAACAAGCCAGAAGGCTCCCTAGGTTTGCTTTGTACAATCAAGTCTATTCCTGTGTAGTTATTTATTCCTTCGTTTTCTCTGCCCACAAAACAAACGGAGCCTTCATACGAAGATTTTCACCTTCCAAGCAAGACAGCGCGCCGCACTAGGAATCCCAGCCTGAGTCTGGATTGCCCACTGTAATAGCTCATTTGCTGGTCCGGGACTGTAATTTTGTACACCTGTTTTGCATTTCTTGCTTTATTGAACTTGCGCTCCCGCAAGCCGCTGTTTCCTGCAAACTCTGGTTTTGTTATTACAGTGGGCAATAATGGAACCGGAGGGAGTAAGTTAGTATAAAGTTGGGTCATCTATTTTGGAACGGAGGGAGTAATAATGGAACCGGGGGGCGTTAGCCCTCCTGCTATTCTAAAAAAAGGACAGCGTAGATTCCAAACAATGTCACAGGTGCAATAAGAAACCGAAGCACCCACCCCACTGGCACTTAACGACGTATGTTTGAACTGATAATGCAGTTAGCTTTTCGTTTAGAATGGAATCCCCGTAGTATTGCTTTTAGTTTCTTTATTGCAGGTTATTAATATTTTAGTTGAATAATCTCGATAGCTTTCATACTAGAACGGTCGGGCCGGGGCTGTGGGTCATCAGTGTATGAGACTCTGTAAAAATATAGTAGTTCGGTAACTCGGCGTACAAAATTCATCACTAGGGATGGATTATGTACGAGGCCAATTGTGCAGTGCTCTAAGCCGGACTTTTAGAACACATCATAGACACAGACACTCGTATATACGCACATACACTCACTACTTGAACGCGCACACACATTTTCTATCCATATGAGCACATTCGAAAAACTGGGCCGACATATCATCTTTGAGATCGATGAAGCCACTATAGGCGTCTTCTTAGTCGACGAAAATGTATCCTCCCACTGAATGAGCATCACCGAGAGCTTGAAACAAATTCAGAAAATTGCGAACACCAGTGCCAAGTGTATGACTTAAACCCTAGTGGGTTGGTACCATTCCGAACCACGCTCAGTTCGCTTCTCTACGCTGATCTGAAAATGTCGCTAGCTCAGACTTGGGAGTTTGGACGTTGGAGGGTTGTATGTCATGGGACTCGGAGGCAATCAGCTAAACTCCATTTTGTTCGCTTGCCTATCCTGCAGCGACTGACGCGCTGCCGCTTCCCCCCGGAATATCATTGCCCAAAAAAATATTGTCGCCGAGCATTTGGATTTTGGGACGATGGCATCGTGTCGCCTGCACGCCGCAGCACAGCGGCAACAGAATTGCCCATCATCCTCAGTGTGTAGAACGAACGTACAACACCTTCGGGTACATGCATCCAAGTCTCGACCCAAAGCCCAATCACATTTTGCCTAGGCACGCCCTGATCTTACACCACTTGCTCATGTAACGGTACTGACATAAGAGAAAACCCTTGCAAAACTTATCTTCACAGGCCCCATGACCAGGGTATACTCTGCATCCTCAGAGCATGCTCCGTGAGTGGAAAACTTTGCCGACCAACAAGAGCATGCCTGGAAAATTACATCCAACATAATCACCACGAATGCTACAGGGGAAGCGCAGGAAAACTGTAATTATCATACAACTTCTACAATCTAATTGTCAACGCTCAATTCCTGGTCTACATTTAGGCAACAAATGAGGGTGTACAGCATCATGTACAGGTGGTACATCAAAAGAAAGGAGACCAGGGACTTCGCTCTATAACCTCTGTTTTCTTTTCTTCTTCCGCTGAGCAACTGTCAGTGCCACGCAGAGGCAGATATCAACTTCCTGCTCTTCCAGCCCAAGAGCATTGCCCCATCCTTCTCCTCCAGCGTGTACTTGTCCGAGTAGCACGCGAGGAGCTTCTTGATCACCGAGTTCACATACGAGCTCAGCGGGTAAGGCTTGAAGCCCGCCATGCTCAGCCTTGATTTCCACTTGCCAAGCAGCTCATGCCTCTCCACTCTGTCCTTCCCCTCGCAGGCGATGATGTTCACGATGTCCTTGGCCAGGCAGTGTTGCTCCACACTTATCCTCTCTTTGCTGTCTCGAGGCAAGTTGGCGTCGATAGACTCGAACATGGCGGAGTAGTAATCCATGGTCTCCAAAAACCTCATCAAGAAAGGCGTCGTGTTGGTGTGCGACTCCTGTTCCACCAACGTGGTCACCTTCGGGGACAGCCCTTTCACCATCCGGAGCAACCCGTCCCGTGGGTTGTTGACATCCACACTCTCGTCTGGGGTATGGTGCAGCTGGAGGGTGAAGTTGACAGCAACTGCTTCACCTGGTCTGATCTTAAGCATTTCCTTTGTGACTTGAGTAGCATAGACAGGTAGAGGTGTAAACTCCAAAGGTATATTGAACTCTTTAGACATGCTTGTCAGCATGTTTCCAACTATCTCCAGGCCTTCACCTCGGGCATACTCTGACACCGGGTCATCTATTCCAGTGATCCGCACATGAGGTGGACCCCCAGGCCTTGCAGCTAGAGCTTGTATCAGTGTGATCCATTGAGTCCCTTGAGCAATCTGAAAATCAATTATGTGGATGTTGTCCTCACTTCTCAATGCCTCTGCAATCGCCCCATTAGCTGCCATGTATCCAAACTTGAAGTAAGGACAGATATTGTATAAAATCTTCATGTAGGAGAGAAGCTCCTTGCTCTCCGGCTCCCGGCATTTCAGAGCATGGTAGATGTTTGTGCCAGAGTTCCCATGCCTAGCAACCAAACCCTCAAGTAGGTAAGCACCTAGACGCTGGATTGGTTCCCCGTTAATTGAAACAGTCCCACGAGCCTCCTGAACAAGCTTTAGGAACTCCTCTGTCCTGTCCTCACTTAATGCCTCAGCGCACTTGGTTAATAGTTCCTTCACAATGTGTTGTCGATCGTCCCTTAACTCCCTTTGTCGTTTCTCTGGGCGGAACTCATAGCTTGCCGTGGGGTATCCACCAGATGCAAAGTGTGGCCGAACAACTCCAGGCAACGGCTGTCGTGACTCATGGCTCCATGTCCTCGACCGCTGCCGCATGAGCTGAGCAGGCTTGGTGTCCTCAAACTCATGCTTTGTGCTCGTTGTTGCATCATCAGCATCAGGTGCCATCAGAACGTTCTCAATGTCACGCAAAGTCTGTTGCATATTATGTCTTGATGTTGCATACAATGGATCAGGTCTCACTTGGATGTTCTCACGGATGCTACCTGCCTTTATGTATGAGCTGTCTGCTTCAAGCGGGGAGATTGGTTGGGCTGAAATGGTTTCAGTAGAGCTCTGGTTATCTGGAGTGTTGCTAAGAGCAGACAAATTGTCACACTCAAGCTGGGTAGAAAGAGGGGTGTATGGAGAGTTGCTGAACTCTAACTTCAGTGGACTAGTTTGCCAGGAAGAGTTCGCTAAATTGTTCTCTGTGGGAATTTCGCAGAAGACGTTAGCACCAGTCAATCTGTACTTGAATAGCTGGTGCAAATCCATAATAAATGAGTGTCGATTAGTTGTTCATGACCTGTACATAGCAAAAGAGAGGAAATTAATGAACTGTTTATTCCATGGTAGGTGACAGAACAAATAATCAGACCAGAACATTTTGCTTTATCAGTGCAACTCTAAGCATATAATAGAGGAAAGGAGGAAGGCAACAGGCGACAAAGCATAAACATTTCAAAACCCAACACTACAGAGCAAATGCAATTCTATATCGCAAGAACTTCCATGCTGGACAGATTCAAGAGCATAGACAGTATCTGGTGATATGTAGGATAACATGAATCAATTAAACTAATATAACACTCCCAGCTCACATGTGTGCATTCATATTGGTTGATTAGAACAATAAACTTAACGTGACATTCCAATTCATTAGTATGATCATAGAGTATTAACAGTGATAGCACTCTACCTTTCCCTTGGAAAATTTAACAGTGCTAGTAAATTTTGCATCAAGATGGTAATTTGAACGGTATTTTCTGAAACAGAATAAATTTTCTAGTCCAACATAAGATGAGAGTTTTAAGTTGTAAGTAGCTAAAATGATACTAAAATAAGCGAGAGCCCATTAATACAAGAATAAAATCCCTACTAACAGTGATCAATGACATCTGAGACTCTCACGGACCAAACACTAAATACACAAGGGCAAGTTTTCTTTAATTTGTCTGCTTGCCTTTCCTCTACACATATTATACAGATTTAACAAGTAGCTCTCCAAAATTCCGCATAAATCCAACCCATTCTCTGTCAAATGTCCCCATCGTCTACCTACAAATCTTAAAGGATCTATCCTTCTCCTCAAGCTTAAAGGACAACCACAGGTGTCAAATTCTAGCAAGGCAAGCATGAAAGGATCATCAATCATGATGAGTCTGCCAACGGAACTAGAGGACTACAGTGGCACAAATAATGAAGAAAGGAACGTGCTCAAGTATCAATCTGGACAGGAACGTGCTCAAGCATCAACCTGTCCAGAAGATCCAGCACAACTAAGAGGCTTGGAGAACAAACAACACAGGACAAACTGACATATCTCGCACCTCCCCTCAGCGCGCCCATTGACCGCCCTTCACGATTAAGACATGCAACCTCGAGCATTCTCTAGTTTGTTTATAAGAGAACTGTCCCACTGTTTGGTCACAGATCCTTCAGTGAATGCACGACTAAGACCAATGTTCAGCGGACCCTAAGATTCTTTAGTTGGTTGAAGACGATTGACCAGCCTTGTTGGTTTGACTATTTGTCCGTAGCTCTTGCTATGAATTCCGAAGAAGGAACCTCCCCCACTGGCAACAAGAAGTTTGACCACTCAGACCGTGTGGAATCAGCAGCACCTTTCATCACTCACACAAGAAGCCAATTTGAGCGAAGTTCTGAAACTAGTGGGATCCTGGACGTTGGTTGAACATGCTAAAATCATAGTATTAAGTTAGTGGCGCACTCTCAAGGACCAACCTCGATTCGTTCATCTATTGGGGCACTTTGCCTAGTAAGGGAGTTCTTTTTCCACGAATTGTCTTCAGGAAAGTCAAGTCCAATTGACTCATCAAGCGAAACATAAGATTTTTTTTTTTCCGAATTGTATATGTCCCAATCAAGGAAGCAGATGGATCCAGTGGTTCCTCCCAGGGAAAATTAGTTTAGACTACTTGGAGCTACCGCATCAATCTACTACTGTATGCCTGCCTCTATGTTTCCACGAACCAGAGGCAGCGATGGTTCCATTTCTAACACGAGGATCACTAATTTGGCCACGAAATTAACTCACTCTAGGCTAATAAATTCAGGGCACAAGTGCAGCCAAGTAACACAAGTACATCTGGCACGGATGAGTGCCCATCAGACGAACCATAAGTAGGCCATGCCCACACCTAGGAGCCAGTATAAAATTAGCAACAAAATGCAACAGTACTCTCCAGAGCAGAAGCGGAGCAGGATCAACTCCTTCGTCCCCCAAATGGAGGTCATCCGTGGAAGCCAAAAGCGAAATGCTCTCAGGTGAGGCCTTAAGCAGGTCGAATTGGTCGAACCAACACAAATCCCCAACTGATTCGTCAGCTGGACACTACCAGCCCCAACCAAAACCCGCCCAAGAGCCCATCTCATCGCCGAACGAGAACCAGGCACCCGCCTGAACCAGCCCAGGATCCCACCTTCACCCTCCCAAACTATGGAATCAACCCCAAAATAACCAAGCAAAAAAAAAAAACCCAAAAGGCACAACAATTCAGCGACTTCCGGCAAAAATCAGTAGCACAGCAGGCACGGAATCCGACGAAGTACGAGGACGAGAGCTCTCACCTCCTCCGATCTGCACAGCCGGCCCGGCGCCCCGATCCAGCTCCAGCAATCTCTCTCGCTTTTCTTCTCTCTCTCTCTCTCTCTTCTGGTTCTCGTGTCCTGGTCCCTTCTCTCTTTGCGCCCCCTCCCTCTTTTCGTGTGCGCGATAATTAATATCTACTTCCACACACAAGAGAGAAGGAGAAATAAATAAATCCCAAAGTGCCACGGCTTTATATACCCTACCCGCGGCTCAGAGCAGACGGCGACCGTGCCTGACGCCGTCACGGCCACGTCTCCGCGGTCAGCGCTCCCGCGTCGTGACGCCGTGGCCCCCGCGCACCTCACGCCGTTAGGGGCGGGGGCATAGGCTCCGTCGGATGAGGATCGGACGGCCAGCCGGCACGACGCGCGGTCACGTGCGACGCGCGGCGAGCTGCCACGACACGCGTGACGCCGGCAGCACGGACACGCGGTCGCGCGTTTGACCTGACGCGCATGGAGGTTTGAACGGCCCGCGGCCGTACGATTGCGATCCGAGGGCTGGCCTTCGTGTGGCGCAGGGGCTACGGCGGTTCGCGGATGGATGCTTGCTTGGCCCGCCCGTCCGTCCGATGAGACGGGGCTGGGAGAGATAAGATGGTGACGTGGGTCCCGTGCGTTGGCGCGGGGCCACCACGAGGAAGACGACGGAGGAGGGTGACGAGGGATGCGCTCGCTTTTGCCTCGGTGGTTTCCATTTCGATGGGAGAATGTGATGCCTCTTTTTCCTCCGGTACAAGAAATGCCATTGGCCTGTTGCCCACTTTTCACTTTCTTTTCTCAATATTTTTTCATTACTTTACAAACTTCAACGCAAATAAATTACTAAAAAAATCTGATGGAATCGTGTTCAGTTTGTACTGGATTTTATGCACTGTGCCCTCCAAAATGGCTACGGAGATGTGACATGTAGTTCAAACGCACCCAAAAAATTAACTAGTTATCTGAAAAAGAAACAGACCCCGCAAAAAAAATCTGGAAAAGAAACAGAAAATGGAATTAGGAAACTGACCCACATGTTGCAGAAAGTTGTAAGAAGAACAGATTGCCAACAAAAGTGAGCCCAGGTCTGAACAAAGCAAGAACGTAGGCTGGCTTCTAGAAGGACGCTGGGCACGATGCAAATTTGCTCCACTTGAAGGAAGGAACAGCTGTGAATGGGCCGCACCCCATGAACTCCCCTGGGGCCCGTCGTCGTCCTCTTGGAACCTAGTGGGCTTATATTCTAGTGGATGAGCAGGCCACTGACGTCCCCCCTGATGCGGATTCGATGTACGAGAACGAACGATGGGGTGCTCCGTGCTCTGAAAACCTTCTACGATCTCCTTTGTATAAATTATTTTTGCAGCGGCATGCGCTAAGCAGCCACCAAAAACACGAATCAACTTTTCTTTTGCAGATAATGCTGAGAGAGAGAGAGAAAGAGAAAAGTACACTTTGGCTTTGTGAAGTGGTGTCACACCAAGGCTAAACTAACTGTGCAGTGATTATAATACAAGCAACTAGGACCAGAATATGTTTGTAGACAAACTAGGAATATGGTTATTGCAAATATAGCGCTTTGTCTTTGCGGAAGAGAAGAGATTAATCGGCCACGAGCGTGACTTATATGCTCCACCCGAGGGGTCAGCCTTCGGTACCCTTTTACTAGTAAGACATGTAGTGAAGCTTCTTTATGTCAAACTGACGATTCAAGGCATAGTTCATTGTTCAGTTGTGAAGGAGTGTAGCTGTTTGCTTTATGTGAAGCTCAATCTTAACAGGTCTTCACTTAAACACTAATATATCGAAACAGCAATTGGAACAGAGGACACAATGAGCCCTCGAGATCTGGTGAGGGATTGCTGAAATTTGAGATGGGCCTTAAGCCCATATAGCAATTTCTGAAAAATCTCTAAGGGCCCATGTGGGTTTTTTGGCATTAGGTGGAGGTGAGAAGTTTAGTCCCACCCCGGAAGTAGAGGAGTTGGACCTCCTTATAAGGGTGACTCTATTATATGTTATTGGAGATTGAGAAGAGAAGAGGCCCTCGCGTGCTCCTCCCCCACCGCTCGCCTCGTCACGACGCGTCGCGCCGCTCCGCGGGTTGCGGGAATGAGCCGAGCCGAGCTCACACCTACGCGCTTATTTTTGCCAGTCACTAACGGGGAGTTTCTGACAGCTGGTCGAATCGTGGGCTGTCACGGACTCGGTCGTGGGTCGAGCTCACGTCTCTCCATGCGGTTGCGCCTATATAAGTGTGCGGTGCCTCCTAACCCTAGCCGCCACGATCAAATCACATCTGCTCCACGCGAACCGCCCACCGTCGTTCCTTTGCTGCTGCTAGCGTCGGTGACTCCATCCCATCCGCCGCGTACACGGTCGACGAGAGCAGGTCTCCGAAACCTCGTCTCTCCGGTTCCCGTACGGGAGAGAGCGAATAGGTTTTTGGGAAGCGACTACGCGACTGCTCGATGTTCGTCTACTTTCTCTACGTCCGCGTCGCCCTCATCAACACCATGTCCACCGATGCCGAACGTGCCGCCGCCGACAGTGGCGAAGCCACGTTGAGAGCAGTGTGGTCAATTGACCACACATGTTTTTGGCAAATTCTTTGTACACAAGTAGAAATCATGTAATTGTTTTTATAAAATTGGTAAAAATACATGTATTTGACATCACAGATTTGAAATGACATCACTGACTTCTCATCCTGGCACCGCCACTGGCCGCCGAGAAGGAGAAAGTTGAAGCCGACAAGAAGGCCGTCGAGGATGTAGCTGCTGCTGTCACCGTCGCCGCGGCTTCTGCATGGCCTACTGAAGGGTATACCGAGTTTATCCCTCTCTTGATTATTTTCGTATTAGCAATACTAGCATCATGTGTATCTCTTTCTACTGTTTGTGTAGTACGTGCTTGCTTAGATCAGTATCAGTATGTCCTTCATTTTGTCAATGCCATGCTAGTCATATACTTATGAATTAAATTAGTCGAAAAATTACCTATTTACTTAGCAATATGTTACTCCCTCTGTCCTAAAATACTTGTCATTGAAATGGATGTATCTAGATGCATTTTAATTCTAGATACATCCATTTTGATGACAAGTAATTCCGGACGGAGGGAGTACATTGTTCAGCCAGTTGTGTGGCATTTATATTTTAAAAATCTTCGCCTACCAAACTTAAATATTAAGATTAGCTTCAAAATGAAATGATATGTTCTCTACTTCTAAAACTTTTTGAGCACCGATATTTTTATCTAAAAGTTAAGAATAAATGTTATTTTTTTGAACCAATCTGATGTCGGTCTTTTTTTTGAACTTCAATCTGATGTCTGTTTAGTTTAGGGTGTTCGTCCCTCAAAAAAAAGTTTAGGATATTCGCAAAAAAAAAAGTTTTTGGATGTTCAGTTTCACAAAAAAGAAAAAACTCAGGGCGTTCAAATACCGATTTGTGCGACAACCCTAAAGAATTGCACTGAATAAAGCATCTATAACTCAAAAGCGCCGAAATGATGGAACTATGATATTCCCAGCCTGAAAAACGTTCAGATTAACTATTCTATAATTTGAAACGGGAAAGGATCCATCGATCATGCATGTACAGCCATATATTAGTACTAAACAGCATATGTTGGCATCATGATCCGGCTGCACTCATGCAACTGGAGAAATGGAGTCGGGCGTGCGCGGTGCTGCCGCGGCCATCCATGATTGCGTGTGTTGCATGGTCCGTGCAAGTAAAACCATTCGATTAGTCTCTTTGATTAGCTTATGGACATGGAGTATTTTGATCCAGATCTCACATGCACCTGCATGACCAGCCAAATCAAAAAAAATGAAAAAAACATTCAAAAAGGTCTGAATTTTTTGTGTTGAACATTGATAAAAAAAAATTAACTGCGTGCAAAATTTCAGGTTGAAATGACATTCGTGGAGGTCTGGGAAAAAAATCGATGGTCCAAAAAGATTATTGTTGGAAGCATTTTGGAGCACCGATTTTGTTATTTTTGCCCAGACCTCCACAAATGTCATTTCAACCTGAAATTTTGCATGCAGTTAGAACATTCATCAATGTTCATCACAAAAAAAATCAGATTTTTTTTTAAAAAATAACTATTTTTTTTATTTTACTGTTCATGCGAGAGCATATGAGCTCGAAATCAAAAGAGCACTTTCGGCTTATATTGCTTTTTGTCAAGAAAAAAACATAGCTAATTACGTTTGACCGACATGCCCGACCGACACGCCTGCAGCAAAGATTGGCTCAGGCATAGCACAAGCATACAACCAAGGGTAACAAGCTCTATCACCATCCTCACATAATTAGGGCATCTTCAGCGATGACCCGTAAACCGGACACCACATTCATCGGCGGACATAGAGGGTCAATCTGTGGACAAGGATGCAAGAACTGGCTATCCAACGTTACCCGCATACATTTCAAATTGGCTTTATATAATTCAGACGAAATTCATCAAACACGACGGATTTTATTAAAGTTCAGACATAATTTACATAAAAGGTCGATATTTCAACCGTTTAACTAAAAACTAGAAGAAGAAGAAGAAGAAAACTAGACCCTATACAGACGACCACCTCGTACACGTGGCCGCCTTGCCCTGCCGCACCGTTGTCGCTGTCTGTGTCATACCGTTCCTCTAGCGGCGCAGAGGCATCGGAGGGCCGTGACTAGACCTGGCCATGGGCAGCCCGACCCGACCCGGGCCGGCCCGGCCCGACCTTGTCCACGGGCCGGGCTCGGGCCTAGATTTCAAGCCCGACGGCCGGGCCAGGCCCGGGCCCGTCATATTATTAGCGCGTTAAGGAAGACGCCCGGCCTGAGGCCCGATGCCCAGCGGGCTTTTAGCATGATGGGTCGGGCTCGGGCCCGATTTTTAGGCCTGACGGTCGGGTCGGGCTCGGGCATGGTTTTTTTGCATCAGGCTTTGGTAGGCCCTGCCCGACCCGACAGATGGCCAGGTATAACCGTGACATCCTTGTTCGGCGGTTGCACATTACAAGTGTTGTTAGTGTTGTGTAGTTTCACACACTTAAAGTTTGTCTATACTGCTTTGTCTTATACATATATGATTTGAACAATATCTGTATCTTGATTTGACAACATAAAATAGGATGATGTAAACAATATAATGATTATAATACATAGGTATATGTTTGTTTCATGTTGTTATTATGTACTACTCCCTTCGTTCCTAAATATAAGTCTTTTTAGAGATTTCAATACTAACTAGTAACTACATACAAATGTATATACACATATTTTAGAATGTAGATTCATCCATTTTGCTCCGTATGTAGTCTGCATTGGAATCTTTAAAAAGACTTATATTTAGGAACGGGGGAGTACTTTGCAATAGAATACATGTTAGTATAATCCTGTTCAGCTTACTACTGAACTGATTTGTCAAAATGAGTTTCATATACTACATGCTAAAACTGTTAGGTGTCTGCTTATTCCTCTTTTAGAATGCTGATAGAATATTGGAGAAGAGTACCCACTTATGCAATAGTAAAGAAAGCAATGCATATAAGGTTCAAGATAGTGAGACAACCCTGTTGGTTTCTAAGAAAGCTAATAAAAAATACCTTAAAGTCTTGTCTTGATGTAGTATTTGAGTTAGTAACCACTACCATTGGCACATGCTCTTCAAATTCGATGGCTGATTCAGTTCGGATTCTTGAGTCTCAACTACAAGATGAAAGACTTCGATCAGCTGTGTTACCACAAGAAGTGGAAGGACCGAGGAAGTCCCTGCAAAATTCACATGCATATTTTTCTGGTGCAACAAGCATTGGAGGATTTTAGCGCCTAACAAAAGAAAGCTCATAAGCTAGCTAAGCTTCTTGACAGCATGGTGGGTATCCATTATAACGTTTCTTGAACTCTTCTGGAATGGTTTTGGTTTTGGATTTGTTTTGCTGCCGCGTTTATTTGCACTACTAGCCAACTTAGATGCCCAATGTATGTAATATGTTGCTTGTTGTTCCCTATATTTACACTGGTGGCGAATGAAACGTCTCCAACGTATTTATAATTTTAATTGTTCCATTCTATTATATTATCAATCTTGAATGTTTTACATACACTTTCAAGCAATTATATATAAGTTTTTAGGACGAACCATTAACTTAGTGCTCAGTGCTAGTTGTTGTTTTTTGTTTTTGTTTTTTGGTTTCGCAAAATATCAGTACCAAACGAAGTTTAAATGCCATGAAACTTTTTAGAGATTTTTTTGGACAAAAGAGACACTAGAAGCTTCAAGAGAAGACCAGATGATGAACCATGGGCCCACAGGCACCAGGG